>NC_141822.1:2968082-3105582 GCF_982586985.1 Callionymus lyra | reverse complement strand
TTAAGAGTCTCTCTTTTAAAAAACAAAACAAAAAAACAACTGAGTTGAGAAAATAAAAGCGAGTTTCCTGCAGCCCGGAGAGTAGCGTCTGCGCATGTGCAGTAGCCGTCCGTCTCCCGAGTGTAATAACGCGGAGAAGAGTCTCCCGCAGGTGAGCGTCAGTCAGGGATGCTTGAGTCTCTCTAGACCCCCATCCTGTCAGAGCCTCAGCAGCAGAAGCAGATCCGTCTCCAGGACCCGGACCTCGTTGAGTCCTGCAGGACAAGGGCGCGCCTGAGCCGACATTCATGTGTTGTGATTGATTCTCGCCATCATCGATCCGGAGGTGAGCTCCCGTCTGCAGCCTTCTCTCGACCGGCGTCTGTGTCCGCGCGGGGACGTGCGGCGTCCGCGTGGATCCGCGGTGTTTTGGGAATGAATGGGAAACATCCCGAAAGAACGGCTGGAAATATCTGCATTCTGACGTCAGCTGGCGGCGACTAGCTAACCGCTAGTGTAGCATGCTAAGCTAGCCTAGCATTAGCATGCTAAGCTAGCGCAGCATCCCCGCTTTATTCGCGGGGAAATGAAGGATATTTCGGAGGAAATCGCGCGAACACTTTACACTCGAGTGGGATTTAATGGACGTGTTGTTGTGGTTGAACGTGTGAAAGACCAGCTCAGCGCGTGTAGAAAAAGGTTTTCTCTTCCCATCCGGGGCTGGATAACGGTCCTGCTCCACGGTCCTGCCCCGGTGCAGCTGTCGCGCGAACACCGGCTCGTTCATTCACCGCCTCCCGGTGTTTGTCTATTGTGTTTATATATTGTGTTTCTATATTGTGTTTCTTTATTGTGTTTATATATTGTGTTTATATATTGTGTTTCTATATTGTGTTTCTTTATTGTGTTTTATATATTGTGTTTCTATATTGTGTTTGTCTTTTGTGTTTATATATTGTGTTTGTCTATTGTGTTTCTATATTGTGTTTGTCTTTTGTGTTTCTATATTGTGTTTGTCTTTTGTGTTTATATTTTGTGTTTATATATTGTGTTTGTCTATTGTGTTTGTCTTTTGTGTTTATATATTGTGTTTGTCTTTTGTGTTTATATATTGTGTTTGTCTATTGTGTTTATATATTGTGTTTCTATATTGTGTTTGGCTTTTGTGTTTATATATTGTGTTTGTCTATTGTGTTTCTATATTGTGTTTGTCTATTGTGTTTCTATATTGTGTTTGTCTATTGTGTTTATATATTGTGTTTCAAGTTTGTGTTTCTATATTGTGTTTCTATATTGTGTTTCAAGTTTGTGTTTCACTTGTGTTGTTCACTTGTGTTGTTCACTTGTGTGTTTCACTTGTGTGTTTCAAGTTTGTGTTTCACTTGTGTTGTTCACTTGTGTTGTTCACTTGTGTGTTTCACTTGTGTGTTTCTCTTTTGTGTTTCACTGGTGTTGTTCACTTGTGTTGTTCACTTGTGTGTTTCACTTGTGTGTTTCACTTGTGTGTTTCTCTTTTGTGTTTCACTTGTGTGTTTCACTTGTGTTGTTCACTTGTGTTGTTCACTTGTGTGTTTCACTTGTGTGTTTCATTGTGTGTTTCACTTTTGTGTTCCACTTCTGATCCAGAAATACACGTTTTCTGTCTTTGTGATCACGTTTACATCCAAGTCGCGTTTAAAATCGTTCAGTTCCACCTTTTCCTGTCGCAGGCGAGCTCGACTTCATGGCTAAATATCCTTCAAATCTGTCTTAAAATCGAGTGTTTATGTTTCATTGTGTTGAGAAACTATGTTTTGTGTTCACGCGAGTCTCTATCGTCCGTGTGAACACAGGCTAACGTGGACTAGCCTCGTTCATGCTACATCTGCTCTCACATCTGTCTGTCAAGACATGTGTTTACTTAAAGCTGATGCTACAAACAAACTTGTTTCTTCGTTTTCAAGCAAACAAAAGTATGTCTTGGAGAAGGTCCTCAGGGGCCACATTGTATCGGGGACTGTTGTGAGGGGCCATCGAGCAACAAATGAACAAGAGAGAAGCATAAATAAATTGGGGGGAAAAATAAAAATAAATCTAACGAAATCAAGAAAAATATGCTTAAATTATAGTAACTATTGTATTTATTTTAATCTTTTTTTTTCCTAATGAAGTTTTGTATTCGCTTTAATGTTTTTGAAAAGATATAATTACTCACAAAAATGACAACATTGGAGGACAAAAGGTCCTAAAACGAAAACTCTATAATCAATATTCAGGTCTGAACTAGTAATAGAAGTAACTCAAAATATTGTTCAATTGTAAATTCCTACATGATCTTGACCTCATAGGGCCTCACAGATAAGAAAGGGCCACACTTTCTTTACCCATGTTTGACTTCGCTCAACATTAAAACAGTTATTTTATCAAATCCACACGTAAACTCGTCAAAATCAAAAACAACCCAGATTTAAATCCAACAAAAGAGTTTTGGGTCGTCAAGGATTTGAGTGTTCTTGATACCAGAGGTCCCCAGGGGCCGGTACCCCTGGTCGACGGGGCTTTGTTGCTTGGGTCCATTGAAAGAATGAACAAATATAATATCTGTTAAGTTGTTATTTATGGAAAGTGTTTTTTTAGTTTTGAAAAAAGAGGGTATTTTCTATGAGCCTCTGACTCTTTACACGTTAAGATGCTCGTTTCAGTCAAGTTTGTTTAAAAACAACAACCTGTGAACTAGTGAAAATGAGTGAAACACAAACTCTGAAGATTGGTCCATGAATATATTGACATTAAATGATATCAACGGAGAATTTGAAAAACCAGTGGATTTGAAAGTGTTTCCTTGAGTAGAATGGTTCTTGTTAAACGTTACTTAACTTCCATCTTCTTCTTCTTCGCCCCAGATATGTTGCGACGAGTCGTGCGACAGAGCAAGTTCCGTCACGTCTTTGGTCAGGCGGTGAGAAACGACCAGAGCTACGATGACATCCGTGTGTCCAGGGTCACCTGGGACAGCTCGTTCTGCGCCGTCAATCCCAAGTTTGTCGCCATCATCATCGACGCCAGCGGAGGCGGAGCCTTCCTCGTCCTTCCTCTGACGAAGGTGAGGCTCGACACTAACAAGTAGAGGTACAACTTTATCGATCCTCAGGAGGTCTTTATCGATCCTCAGGAGGTCTTTATCGATCCTCAGGAGGTCTTTATCGATCCTCAGGAGGTCTTTATCGATCCTCAGAAGGTCTTTATCGATCCTCAGAAGGTCTTTATCGATCCTCAGAAGGTCTTTATCGATCCTCAGGAGGTCTTTATCGATCCTCAGGAGGTCTTTATCGATCCTCAGGAGGTCTTTATTGATCCTCAGGAGGTCTTTATCGATCCTCAGAAGGTCTTTATCGATCCTCAGAAGGTCTTTTTCGATCCTCAGAAGGTCTTTTTCGATCCTGAGGAGGTCTTTATCGATCCTCAGGAGGTCTTTATCGATCCTCAGGAGGTCTTTATCGATCCTCAGAAGGTCTTTATCGATCCTCAGAAGGTCTTTATCCATCCTCAGGAGGTCTTTATCGATCCTCAGGAGGTCTTTATCGATCCTCAGGAGGTCTTTATCGATCCTCAGAAGGTCTTTATCCATCCTCAGGAGGTCTTTATCGATCCTCAGGAGGTCTTTATCCATCCTCGGGAGGTCTTTATCGATCCTCAGGAGGTCTTTATCGATCCTCAGAAGGTCTTTATCCATCCTCAGGAGGTCTTTATCGATCCTCAGGAGGTCTTTATCGATCCTCAGGAGGTCTTTATCGATCCTCAGGAGGTCTTTATCGATCCTCAGAAGGTCTTTATCGATCCTCAGGAGGTCTTTATCGATCCTCAGAAGGTCTTTATCCATCCTCAGGAGGTCTTTATCGATCCTCAGGAGGTCTTTATCGATCCTCAGGAGGTCTTTATCGATCCTCAGAAGGTCTTTATCCATCCTCAGGAGGTCTTTATCGATCCTCAGGAGGTCTTTATCCATCCTCAGGAGGTCTTTATCGATCCTCAGGAGGTCTTTATCGATCCTCAGGAGGTCTTTATCGATCCTCAGAAGGTCTTTATCGATCCTCAGGAGGTCTTTATCGATCCTCAGGAGGTCTTTATCGATCCTCAGGAGGTCTTTATCGATCCTCAGGAGGTCTTTATCGATCCTCAGGAGGTCTTTATCGATCCTCAGGAGGTCTTTATCGATCCTCAGGAGGTCTTTATCCATCCTCAGAAGGTCTTTATCGATCCTCAGGAGGTCTTTATCCATCCTCAGGAGGTCTTTATCGATCCTCAGGAGGTCTTTATCGATCCTCAGGAGGTCTTTATCGATCCTCAGGAGGTCTTTATCGATCCTCAGGAGGTCTTTATCGATCCTCAGGAGGTCTTTATCGATCCTCAGGATGTCTTTATCGATCCTCAGAAGGTCTTTTTCAATCCTGAGGAGGTCTTTATCGATCCTCAGGAGGTCTTTATCGATCCTCAGAAGGTCTTTATCGATCCTCAGGAGGTCTTTATCGATCCTCAGGAGGTCTTTATCGATCCTCAGGAGGTCTTTATCGATCCTCAGGAGGTCTTTATCGATCCTCAGGAGGTCTTTATCGATCCTCAGAAGGTCTTTATCGATCCTCAGAAGGTCTTTATCGATCCTCAGAAGGTCTTTATCGATCCTCAGGAGGTCTTTATCGATCCTCAGGAGGTCTTTATTGATCCTCAGGAGGTCTTTATCGATCCTCAGAAGGTCTTTTTCAATCCTGAGGAGGTCTTTATCGATCCTCAGAAGGTCTTTATCCATCCTCAGGAGGTCTTTATCCATCCTCAGGAGGTCTTTATCGATCCTCAGGAGGTCTTTATCGATCCTCAGGAGGTCTTTATCGATCCTCAGGAGGTCTTTATCGATCCTCAGAAGGTCTTTATCGATCCTCAGAAGGTCTTTATCGATCCTCAGGAGGTCTTTATCGATCCTCAGGAGGTCTTTATCCATCCTCAGGAGGTCTTTATCGATCCTCAGGAGGTCTTTATCGATCCTCAGAAGGTCTTTATCCATCCTCAGGAGGTCTTTATCCATCCTCAGGAGGTCTTTATCGATCCTTAGGAGGTCTTTATCGATCCTCAGGAGGTCTTTATCGATCCTCAGGAGGTCTTTATCGATCCTCAGAAGGTCTTTATCGATCCTCAGGAGGTCTTTATCGATCCTCAGAAGGTCTTTATCGATCCTCAGGAGGTCTTTATCGATCCTCAGGAGGTCTTTATCCATCCTCAGGAGGTCTTTATCGATCCTCAGAAGGTCTTTATCCATCCTCAGGAGGTCTTTATCCATCCTCAGGAGGTCTTTATCGATCCTTAGGAGGTATTTATCGATCCTCAGGAGGTCTTTATCGATCCTCAGGAGGTCTTTATCGATCCTCAGGAGGTCTTTATCGATCCTCAGGAGGTCTTTATCGATCCTCAGAAGGTCTTTATCCATCCTCAGGAGGTCTTTATCGATCCTCAGGAGGTCTTTATCGATCCTCAGGAGGTCTTTATCGATCCTCAGGAGGTCTTTATCGATCCTCAGGAGGTCTTTATCGATCCTCAGAAGGTCTTTATCGATCCTCAGGAGGTCTTTATCGATCCTCAGGAGGTCTTTATCGATCCTCAGAAGGTCTTTATCGATCCTCAGGAGGTCTTTATCGATCCTCAGGAGGTCTTTATCGATCCTCAGGAGGTCTTTATCGATCCTCAGAAGGTCTTTATCCATCCTCAGGAGGTCTTTATCGATCCTCAGGAGGTCTTTATCGATCCTCAGGAGGTCTTTATCGATCCTCAGAAGGTCTTTATCGATCCCGTTTTTTTCCAATAGCCACAGCAATACAGCAATTTTTCATAAAAAATAAATCAAAATAAAATAAGAACAAGATCAAAGAGAAATAAAGAGAAAGAACAAGATGATACAATCTAAGTCTAAAGAACAGTAAAATAACAATAAACAATTACAAACATGGCCCCCAGGTTAGTTGTAGTTTAAAATTGATATACTTTTTTTTATTCATTCTAAAATCATTTGGATTTGGAGCCAAAACTAACTTGTTCCGAGAGAAGTTAAAAAATAAAGTAACCATTATAATAAGGTAACAATATGGTTTTCATGGACTCCACGACTGGACCCAGTCTTTTACAGTCGTAGATCAAATCAATAGCTTCATTTGTGTGAGCGTGAAGAACATATCCTGGTCCAATCGTTGAACACGTGATCGTCAGTGAGCGACGCTGCTATAGTAGGTCACTGGGTTAATGTATTCATGTTCCCTGGCTGCTTCTCTTCAAGCACAGTCGCTCATCAGTGTTTAAGTCGCTTCGTTTTAATCAAACATTAACACGTCAACTTTGTTTTACGAGGGGTTTCTTAGTCCTATGACTTAAAAATGATACGTAATGTCATTTCTCTTCTTATTTTATATAGTTTCATTCATTTATCTCATTTGTTGTGAGTTGCCAACGACATAGAAACTCAATTCATTTGAAAATAAAGAAAGTCTGATTGTGATACGATGGTTATTACACACACACACACACACACACACACACACACACGCACACACACACACACACACACACACATCATAAACGAATTATGACATTCACGTTTATTTTTCTTATTGAAACTTGAAACTAAACGTTCATAGTTTAACATCAACTTCATAAACATCTGTATTCTTGCAATTTGCAGTCGATGGTAGAGTTTTTATGATACGTGTTGAGTTATTTTAAACTATATAACAATATGTTGAATTATTTTAAACTATATAAAAATATATTTAATTATTTAAACTATATAACAATATGTTTAATTATTTAAAACTATAAAACAATATTTTGAATTATTTAAAACTATATAACAATATGTTGAATTAATTTAAACTACATAACAATATGTTGAATTATTTTAAACTATATAACAATATGTTGAATTATTTTAAACTTTATAACAATATATTGAATTATTTAAAACTATATAACAATATATTGAATTACTTTAAACCATATAACATTATGTTGAATTATTTTAAACTATATAACAATATATTGAATTAATTTAAACTATATAACAATATATTGAATTATTTTAAACTATATAAAAATATATTTAATTTTTTAAACTATATAACAATATATTGGATTATTTTAAACTATATAACAATATATTGGATTATTTAAAACTATATAACAATATGTTTAATTATTTAAAACAATATTTTTGAATTATTTTAAACTATATAACAATATGTTGAATTATTTTAAACTATATAAAAATATATTTCATTATTTAAACAATATAACAATATATTGGATTATTTTAAACTATATAACAATATATTGGATTATTTAAAACTATATAACAATATGTTTAATTATTTAAAACTATAAAACAATATTTTGAATTATTTAAAACTATATAACAATATGTTTAATTATTTAAAACTATAAAACAATATTTTGAATTATTTAAAACTATATAACAATATTTTGAATTACTTTTAACTACATAACAATATGTTGAATTATTTTAAACTACATAACAATATGTTGAATTATTTTAAACTATATAACAATATGTTGAATTATTTTAAAATATATAACAATATGTTAAATTATTTTAAACTATATAACAATATATTGAATTAATTTAAACCATATAACATTATGTTGAATTATTTAAAACTATTTAACAATATGTTAAATTATTTTCAACTATATAACAATATATTGAATTATTTTAAACTACATAACAATGTATTGAGTGTAAAAATCTTACCAGTTCTGCGACATTAAAGCATCTTTTCGTAACAGCTCTACACAAACACTCCTGATCCTCTCACACGTGTCTTCTCTCTCCAGACTGGCCGGATCGACAAGGTCTACCCCACAGTCTGTGGTCACACTGGACCCGTGCTGGACATCGACTGGTGTCCTCACAACGACCTGGTCATCGCCAGCGGCTCCGAGGACTGCACGGTCATGGTACGACCCGCTTCCTCTCGGAGCTCACGTCACTAGAGTTCTGTCGAGAGGATCCTTGGAATGAAACCAAGTAGAAAAGTTATTTTTACTTTCATCAAAAGGTTCTATTTTTAAATAAATGCTGACTTACATTTGAATTCATTCTCCGAGCACCTTTATCCCAAATGGGCGTCACATGGGGTCTGGAGTCTATCCCAGTTACAACGGGTGAGGGGAGGGGGACACCCTGGACAGGACGCCAGTCTCTCTCAGGACACACAAAGACAGACAACCCTTCACACACTCATCCCTACAGGGGAGGAAACACTTGCTGTGTCTCAAATCGAATACTACTCTTAGTATACTAGAAGTTAGTATGCATCAGTTTAGTGTACGTACTAACTAGTAACTAATCCTCCGCAGATAGTATGTCTCAAATCAAACTCTGCTGCTACACACTAACAGGAAATCACATGACAGCTTCTTCTTCTACTACTATTTAAGCTGTTTGAACGCTATCGCCACCTGCTGGCGGCACGTTTTGCAAGTTTGGAAAAACTAGTAAATAAATAAAAATTATGAGAATCTAAATAAGCTGGTATCAGCAGCAACGACGTCTCATCCTTTTACTGCTGCTGAAAATACACCTGTAAGTATATGTATATATATGCATATATATATATGACGTAACTTCCGTTTAGAACGTCATTAAGATGGCAGCCGTTTAGGGTGGATAGTGTCCGTCGAACCATACTCAGTTTTGTGGGCGTGTTAGTACGCCAATTAAGTGTGCACGGCGGACTAAAGAATTGAGACGCACTAACGCACTAAAAATACTAACTTTTAGTACGCTAGTATGCGATTTGAGACACAGCAACTGAGTAACATTTGCAATTAGAACCAAATCTACCTAAAGTATTTGGTGGTACTGATGGAAGGTCTGACCATGAATAGATCTGAAAGTAAGAACCAGAATTTTAAAATGATCCTGAAAGAAACTGGCAGCCAGTGAAGAGTTTGAAGGAGAAATGTGAGTTCTTCTACTAGAGCAGCCAGTGAAGAGTTTGAAGGAGAAATGTGAGTTCTTCTACTAGAGCAGCCAGTGAAGAGTTTGAAGGAGAAATGTGAGTTCTTCTACTAGAGCAGCCAGTGAAGAGTTTGAAGGAGAAATGTGAGTTATTCTACTAGAGCAGCCAGTGAAGAGTTTGAAGGAGAAATGTGAGTTCTTCTACTAGAGCGGCCAGTGAAGAGTTTGAAGGAGAAATGTGAGTTCTTCTACTAGAGCAGCCAGTGAAGAGTTTGAAGGAGAAATGTGAGTTCTTCTACTAGAGCAGCCAGTGAAGAGTTTGAAGGAGAAATGTGAGTTCTTCTACTAGAGCGGCTCAGAAGAGTTTAGTATGAACTGCAGGCGAGACACATCCTCTGGTTTAGACACTAAATACACTGTTTCAATAGTTTAAACAACACAAACACACTATAAGATCCAGATCATGTTGTGACAACATTTTCCTGAGTCTCAATTCTCGTTCTCCTCCTTCGACTCCAGGTGTGGCAGATTCCAGAGAATGGTCTGGAAAATCCTCTCTCGGAGCCGGCGGTGGTTCTGGAGGGTCACTCCAAGAGGGTGGGCATCGTGTCCTGGCACCCCACGGCCCGCAACGTCCTCCTCAGTGCAGGTAGCTCTGAGCTCCCGACCCGAGCGCCCCTTCGTCGGTCCAGACTCTAAATTTAACCTCTTATCTCAGCGTTTGTCTGGTCGCTTCGGTGCCCGAAATACACTCACGCGCCTGCTGTCCTTTTCAGGCTGCGACAACCAGGTCATCATCTGGAACGTGGGCACGGGCGAGGCCATGATCCACCTGGACGACATGCACCCCGACGTCATCTTCAGCGTCAGCTGGAGCCGCAACGGCAGCCTGCTCTGCACCGCCTGCAAGGACAAGAAGGTCCGAGTGGTGGACCCGCGGAAGAAGAAGGTCGTGGCTGTGAGTGCGAAACATTCCGAGTCGGCGTTAGAAGCGAAGCACCGAAGCCTCGCGGCGCTCTGTGTTGACAAAGATGTTTCTGTTTTTAGGAGAAGGACAAAGCCCACGAGGGAGCTCGGCCAATGAGAGCCATCTTCCTCGCGGACGGAAACATTTTCACCACCGGCTTCAGCCGCATGAGCGAGCGTCAGCTGGCGCTCTGGAAAACTGTACGTCACCGCGAGAGAAGGATTCTTAGAAGCAAACGATGATTTAACACGTTTATCTTTGTAGGACTTTATATTTCAATCCGATCCATAAGGTGGTAAAATGATGACGTTCGTGTCGATGATCAGAAGCTTCTTAATGATGTTACAATGGTTCATATCTAGAAGAACATCAGTGTCATCAGAATATTGGAATTATTTTATTAAATTCCATCATTTGTTTGTTAAAAGTTTGGATTTGTGTCTTTAAATAATTTGAACATTTAGGTAAAGTAGAACTTTATCGATCCTCAGCAGGTCTCCTTCGGGAAATTGTTTTTTTCCCAATTAAACACAGCAAATACAGCAATTATTCATAAAAATAAGTCAAAATAAAATAAGAACAAGAACAAGGAGAAATAAAGAGGAAGAACAAGATGATACAATCTAAGTCTAAAGATAAAGATAAAGAACATAGATCAAAGAAAAATAACAAAGACAAAGGATACAAAGAATAACTCAGAATTGTACAATTTAATAGCCCGAGGGATGAATGAGTCCTTGAGTCTGTTAGTGTTGCATCATGGGAGGAGCATTCGTGCTCACTGATGACAGTGTTCAGAGGATGATGTTATCATTATGATGGACAGTAGTTTGTTCAATGATCTCGTTTTTCAAAATGAATGAAGGTTGTTTTTTTTACACACATCAATAGAATGTGATATTTTTAATCAAACGATTCAAAAATAAATGATCTGAAATCATTTTCTTATTCAAAGTCTTACGTTAAATTAAGTGTTGGTGTAAAAGTGTCTCCAGACATTAGCAACAGAGCACCGAGCTGCTCCATCCTGTGTTTCTACGTCGGCACGTGATCGTCCGCGCTCCATACTCAAGCCATACTTTGAATATTTAATTCATGAATTCTTAAAATACTCGATTTTGTTTATTGAATTATTAAAAAAAAATCAATCTTTTAATGTAAAATGATTGAATTGAATTATACTTGAATATATTTAATGCATTAAGTTCAAACTTTCAAGATTTGAAAAGTAGAACTTAAACATGTAATACTCACACTGGCCCTCATTTACTTCTGTAGTTGATGCTCCTACCCAGGTGCAAAACAAATAGACTCAGGGACTCATTCATTCCTCGGGCTATTAAGTTGTACAATTCTGAGTTCGGGGGCAGGAGTGGAGTGAGAGTATCTGGATGTTCTGTTCTATGTTAGTCTTTGTATCCTTTATCTTTGTTGTTTTTCTTTGACCCATGTTCTTTATCTTTAGACTTAGATTGTATCATCTTGTTCTTCCTCTTTATGTTCTTCTTATTATTTTATTTTTTATGTATTATTTTTTATTGTTTATGAAAAATTGCTGGCTATTGGTAAAAAACAATTTCCCGAAGGAGACCTCCTGAGGGATCAATAAAGTTTTACCTTACCTTACCTTAGTTATATATTTATCGTTGTATTCTATGTGTATCATAGGAAACGGTGAAAGATCCATGTAACTGTGATAATATCCTTATTTAAAGGTTTGTCTCGAGACGACTGTTTTCCTTCTAAAGCATCATCTGTAACTAATGAGTAATTCTTCGTGAACCTTCTTAGAAATACGTGGAACAAATGTGTCAGGAAGTCAGGAGTTTGTCTTCGGATCATAATGTAAACGTCCCTCGACAGGACAACATGGACGAACCCATCTGCGTCCAAGAGATGGACTCCAGCAACGGAGTCCTGCTGCCCTTCTACGACCCGGACACCAGCGTGGTCTACCTGTGTGGAAAGGTGAGAATCCCGGTCGTCCCGCGAGCAGCCGAAGTCACTGACCCATCACTCGTGTCCAGGGCGACAGCAGCATCCGCTACTTCGAGATCACGGACGAGGCTCCGTACGTCCACTACCTCAGCACCTTCTCCACCAAGGAGCCGCAGAGGGGCATGGGCTACATGCCCAAGCGGGGCCTGGACGTCAACAAGTGTGAGATCGCCAGGTGTGGAGAGTCGCGTGGAAAACACACGTTGATGTGTTGACACTTGTGTTGTGTTGACGAACTCGTGACTTCACAGGTTCTACAAACTCCACGAGAGGAAGTGTGAGCCCATCATCATGACCGTGCCACGCAAGGTAGACACTTAACTTAACTTAGTGCACGATTTTAATGTGTTTATGTCCAGTTGACGATTTTAAAAGTCGTGTGTTTTTATGTGTTTATGTCGAGTTGACGCTTTTAAAAGTCCTGTGTTTTTATGTAGTATTATTTATCAAGCTTCTGTAGTAATACTCATCAAGCTTCTGTAGTTATACTCATCAAGCTTCTCTAGTAATACTTCTGTAGTAATACTCATCAAGCTTCTGTAGTAATAATCATCAAGCTTCTCTAGTAATTCTTCTGTAGTAATACTCATCAAGCTTCTGTAGTAATACTCATCAAGCTTCTGTAGTTATACTCATCAAGCTTCTGTAGTAATACCCATCAAGCTTCTCTAGTAATACTTCTGTAGTAATACTCATCAAGCTTCTGTAGTAATACTCATCAAGCTTCTCTAGTAATACTTCTGTAGTAATACTCATCAAGCTTCTGTAGTAATACTCATCAAGCTTCTCTAGTAATACTTCTGTAGTAATACTCATCAAGCTTCTCTAGGAATACTCATCAAGCTTCTCTAGTAATACTTCTGTAGTAATACTCATCAAGCTTCTGTAGTTATACTCATCAAGCTTCTGTAGTAATACTCATCAAGCTTCCCTAGTAATACTTCTGTAGTAATACTCATCAAGCTTCTGTAGTTTTACTCATCAAGCTTCTGTAGTAATACTCGTCAAGCTTCTGTAGTAATACTCATCAAGCTTCTGTAGTTTTACTCATCAAGATTCTGTATTACGATGAGTAATAACTCATCAAATAACTCATCAAGGTTCTTTAGTATTATTCTGCGAAGCTACGTAGTATTACTCATCAAGCTTCTGTAGTAAAAGTTGTGTGTTTTATGTGTTTATGTCTATTTGACATTTTTTAAGTATTTTTTTATTTACTCAATAACATATGGTTTAATTATCAATAAATGTAATCATACAATTAATTAATTAATAAATAAATGTATGTTATTTTTGTAGCTGGTGGATTTGTTGTGAACATCCAGCTCGTTTAAGAAGCCAAGGTTTCTTCAGATCTCCTAACTCTCTGTCTCTCCCGGGCAGTCGGACCTGTTCCAGGACGACCTGTATCCGGACACGGCCGGTCCAGACCCGGCTCTGGAGGCCGAGGAATGGTTCGCCGGGAAGAACGGGGGTCCAATCCTCATCTCCCTGAAGGACGGCTACGTGTCCACCAAGAGCCGAGACCTTAAGGTGGTGAAGAAGAACGTCCTGGAGAACAAGCCGGGCGTGAAAACGACCGAGACCGTCGCCCACGTCGCCAAACACGCTCCTCCCTCTCAGACGCCCGTCGTGAGTATCTCAGATCTCCGCCCGGATGTTTTCATCCGGATCTTCAGCGACTCTCGGGCCCAGAACGGTCTGAGGTCGGAACATCTCAGACGTGGTATTTGGGTCACGCGTTGAATCCACAGCCAGTCCAAACACAAAGTGCTGTGGAATCATTTATTCCTGTCAGATCGACGCCACATTGATCTGCTGCTGGAGCTCTGATGGTTCAGTGTCTTGAACACAGACAGAAGAACCTCTGAGACTCGTGCACGTGTGATTAAGATCCAGCTTCTATTTTATCAAGATTCTGTAGTATTACTCATCAAGCTTCTGTAGTAATACTCATCAAGCTTCTGTAGTATTATTCATCAAGCTTCTGTAGTAATACTCATCAAGCTTCTGTAGTAATACTCATCAAGCTTCTGTAGTATTATTCATCAAGCTTCTCTAGTAATACGCATCAAGCTTCTGTAGTAATACTCATCCAGCTTCTGTAGTATTATTCATCAAGCTTCTGTAGTATTATTCATCCAGCTTCTGTAGTATTATTCATCAAGCTTCTGTAGTATTATTCATCAAGCTTCTGTAGTAATACTCATTAAGCTTCTGTAGTAATACTCATCAAGCTTCTGTAGTATTATTCATCAAGCTTCTGTAGTAATACTCATTAAGCTTCTGTAGTAATACTCATCAAGCTTCTGTAGTATTATTCATCAAGCTTCTGTAGTATTATTCATCAAGCTTCTGTAGTATTATTCATCAAGCTTCTGTAGTAATACTCATCAAGCTTCTGTAGTAATACTCATCAAGCTTCTGTAGTATTATTCACCAAGCTTCTGTAGTATTATTCATCAAGCTTCTGTAGTATTATTCATCAAGCTTCTGTAGTAATACTCATCAAGCTTCTGTAGTAATACTCATCAAGATTCTGTTGTATTATTCATCGAGCTTCTTAAGTAATACTCATTAAGCTTCTGTAGTATTATTCATCAAGCTTCTGTAGTAATACTCATCAAGATTCTGTAGTATTTTATATCAAGCTTCTGTAGTAATACTCATTAAGCTTCTGTAGTAATACTCATCAAGCTTCTGTAGTAATACTCATCAAGCTTCTGTAGTATTACTCATCAAGCTTCTGTAGTAAAGGTAAAAGGTAAAGGTAAAACTTTATTGATCCCTCAGGAGGTCTCCTTTGGGAAATTGTTTTTTTCCAATAGCCAGCAATTTTTCATAAACAATAAAAAAAGAATAAATAAAAAATAAAATAATAAGAAGAACATAAGCTGGCTATTGGTAAAAAACAATTTCCCAAAGGAGACCTCCTGAGGGATCAATAAAGTTTTACCTTACCTTATAAAGAGAAAGAACAAGATGATATAATCTAAGTCTAAAGATAAAGATAAAGAACATAGGTCAAAGAAAAACAACAAAGACAAAGGATACAAAGACTAACATAGAACCTTACTCATCAGGCTTCTGTAGTATAACTTTGCAAGCTTTGGTTGTATTACTCGGCAAGCTTCTGTATTAAAATGAGTAATAACTCATCAAATAACTCATCAAGCTTCTTTAGTATTATTCTGCGAAGCTACGTAGTATTACTCATCAAGCTTCTGTAGTATTACTCATCAAGCTTCTGTAGTTATACTCATCAAGCTACTGTAGTATTACTCATCAAGCTTCCTTAGTATTATTCTGCGAAGCTACGTAGTATTACTCAGCAGGCTTCTGTAGTATTCCTGTAGTTGTTGTACTTGTCAGCAGGTGGCAGCAGTTGCGACGAAGAGTATTGATTTGAAAAACATTCATACTTTGACAGAAAATGGAAGACAAGCTGGAGGAGGTTCTGCGCGAGTTCAAGTCTCTGCGGGACCGAGTCATCCTTCAAGATCGCCGGATCGCCAGACTGGAGGAGCAGGTCGCCAAGGTCGCCATGTGACGGACAGGAAGAGGATCTTTGAAGGTTTTCTCACCACGACAACGAGACCACATTCCAAAACTCTTCCTGGCAGAATCTCACGTGACCCCGAAAACACTGACTCTTGTTTCCAAGAAAGACTTTTTTCGTGTTCGAGTCTTTTGTTGTTTTTTAATTGTCGTACGACACGTGGCGTCGGTTCGTCGCTCAAACTCGTAGCATCAGTATTTTTACTTCCTGTGTTGCCAAATATGGACGTGTGCGACCTCGACATTCCAACGTTTCTTCTTCTCCTCCACTTCTCTCGTTCATCCATCGCCAGGTTACGAATGTTTTCGCTTCTTTTTCGACTCTTGTTCGGGGGGGGGGGGTCGGGGGTCAGGGGTCAGTTCCTGTGTAAATGTTGTGCAAACGTGGGCGAACCTCTGGTACGGGTCCGAGTCCAGGCCACGTGTGGAGCGCTGAGGAAACACTTCTGTGCACATAATAAAGGTTTTACACACAAATATATAAACATGTTTGTGTTTCTTTTCCTTAAGTCCATGTCAGAGCTGGAGACGTGGACCTGCTGATGCTTGGCCGCCCAGTCCTCCAGAAGGACCAATAAAGTTTTTATCCATCCATCCATCTATCCTTCTATCTATCCATGCATCCATCCATCTATCCATCCATTTATCCATCCATCCATTTATACATCCATACATCTATCCATCCATTTATCCATCCATCCATCTATTTATCCTTCTATCTATCCATGCATCCATCTATCCATCCACCCATCCATCTATCCATCCATTTATCCATCCATCCATCTATTTATCCTTCTATCTATCCATGCATCCATCCATCTATCCATCCACCCATCCATCTATCCATCCATTTATCCATCCATCCATCTATCCTTCTATCTATCCATCCATCTATCCATCTATTTATACATCCATACATCTATCTATACACCCATCCATCTATTTATCCTTCTATCCGTCCATCCGTCCGTCCGTCCGTCCGTCCGTCCGTCCATCCATCCATCCATCCATCCATCCATCCATCCATCCATCTATTTATCCTTCTATCTATCCATCCACCCATCCATCTATCCATCCATTTATCCATCCATCCATCTATTTATCCTTCTATCTATCCATGCATCCATCCATCTATCCATCCACCCATCCATCTATCCATCCATTTATCCATCCATCCATCTATCCTTCTATCTATCCTTCAATCTATCCATACATCTATCTATACACCCATCCATCTATTTATCCTTCTATCCGTCCATCCGTCCGTCCGTCCGTCCGTCCGTCCGTCCGTCCGTCCGTCCATCCATCCATCCATCCATCCATCCATCCATCCATCCATCCATCCATCCATCCATCCATCCATCCATCCAGGGCCCTGTGAAGAAATAGTTCCTTTTAAAGTAACTGAGGTACTTTAAGTAACTAGTTACTCATTTTAAAGTATGTTATCCATCACTGAGTCCGACCAGCAGGAGTTACTTGTTCTTCTTGAGTTTCATCCCTTCTTTCTTCAAGCATCAGAGTGTTTCGACACGAAGCATCGATGAACTTCCTGAACTGAGACTCACTTCCTCTTCGGTGTCACGGCGACCAGGAAATGAAGAGACTTTCATCGAGAGGTTCGACGGTCGAGGAGGTCGAGTCCAGGCATGAGGTAAGAAATCAGAGTTTTGAGAGCCAGTTTCAACAACTTTAGCTCGGAGGAGATTTGAACAGATTTGAGCAGATTTGAACAGATTTGAACGTTGCTTCAAATACTTCGACCACAAGACGTGTGCAGTATTTTTACTTCAAGAAATATGAACTAGATCTAAAACTTTCTTCAGTTTAAATACAACACAGTGAACAACAACATAACTATATATATACTGTAGATATAGATATATATACCTATAGATATATTTATCTATAGATCTATAGATATATATATCTATAGATCTATATATATCTATAAATATAGATCTATATATCTATAGATATATTTATCTATAGATATATATATCTATAGATCTAGTTATATATGTTACTGTTGCTTTTCAATTCGTCTTGTCCTTAAAATATTTATATATATATATATAATATATAATATATATGTATTATTATTAGTTATTACAATTACAGTTTTAAGTGACGATGCTAAAGTCTTCATTTTATTATTATATATTATTATTCAGAAATATTTTTTCAAATCTCTTCATCACACTTTTAAGAAAACTCACCTAGATTTCAGAATAAAGTGATGTTTGTTTTATTTTTTTACAATGTTTTTAAAAACTTTTCCTTCATGAAGTTTGAACGTCAGGAATAAATGTTGGAATTTATTAAAAAATAATAATTTATCATTGAAATCACATGATAAACAAAGACAATTAGTGTCACATGTTAGACTAAAAAAAAAATTATATATATATATATATATATATATATATATATTTGTGATATTTGTATAAATTAAATGTGACGAGAGAAACTACAAGTATTTAGAATAAAAAATAAATAATAAAATGTGTAATTAAAAGAGTTTGAGTTTCTGGTCTTGAGAGAATTTAAAACTCAAAATCAAATGTTTAATTATGAACAAACGGGAACCAAAAAGTCAATTTTAAAAGTTTCTTCTGGTTTTTAACCTTCATCGCAGTGAGAGAGTGAAGTTTTTTAGATACATTAAAACATTTTTCGGAGGTTTTCAGATGTTTTAATAATTTTAAGAAGCATTTTTGTCACCTTGTCTCTGAGACGACACAAGGGATAGCACAAACACATTTGTTTTCTGGCCTCTGGGTCACCTTGACCCTGAGACAACACAAGGGTTAAGTAGTAACAAAATGGAAAACAAAAAAAAAACATTTTATTTATTTTTATGTATTTCAATCATAATTTTGAAAAAACATGTAAATATACAATATTGAGCTAAAAGTGTCAGTTTCTATAGTTTCTGTTGACAGTTTGACCTCATGACCTTAAATACAAGTGAAATAACTTTGATTTAAACACAGTTTGTATTTGTTTATCATCGTGTTTGTTTACAAGTGTTTGTTTAGGTTTGAAAACAACGTTGTGACTATTTCTATTCCTGTGGCTCTTGATGTGTCGAGCAGGAAGTTTCCAAAGTAGAAAAGAAAATTTGCAATTTCCTGTCTTGGTTAAAACTGAGATTATTTCAACTTGAGGCTCGAGTTTTATTAACTCGTTCATTACTGTTTATTCACTCGTTCATTAGTGTTTATTCACTCGTTCATTAGTGTTTATTAACTCGTTCATTAGTGTTTATTAACCTGTTCATTAGTGTTTATTAACTCGTTCATTAGTGTTTATTAACTCGTTCATTAGTGTTTATTCACTCGTTCATTAGTGTTTATTAACTCGTTCATTAGTGTTTATTCACTCGTTCATTAGTGTTTATTAACTCGTTCATTAGTGTTTATTAACCTGTTCATTAGTGTTTATTAACTCGTTCATTAGTGTTTATTAACTCGTTCATTAGTGTTTATTAACTCGTTCATTAGTGTTTATTCACTCGTTCATTAGTGTTTATTAACCTGTTCATTAGTGTTTATTAACTCGTTCATTAGTGTTTATTAACTCGTTCATTAGTGTTTATTCACTCGTTCATTAGTGTTTATTAACTCGTTCATTAGTGTTTATTAACTCGTTCATTAGTGTTTATTCACTCGTTCATTAGTGTTTATTAACTCGTTCATTAGTGTTTATTAACCTGTTCATTAGTGTTTATTAACTCGTTCATTAGTGTTTATTAACTCGTTCATTAGTGTTTATTCACTCGTTCATTAGTGTTTATTAACTCGTTCATTAGTGTTTATTCACTCGTTCATTAGTGTTTATTAACTCGTTCATTAGTGTTTATTAACCTGTTCATTAGTGTTTATTAACTCGTTCATTAGTGTTTATTAACTCGTTCATTAGTGTTTATTAACTCGTTAATTAGTGTTTATTCACTCGTTCATTAGTGTTTATTAACTCGTTCATTAGTGTTTATTAACCTGTTCATTAGTGTTTATTAACTCGTTCATTAGTGTTTATTAACTCGTTCATTAGTGTTTATTCACTCGTTCATTAGTGTTTATTAACTCGTTCATTAGTGTTTATTCACTCGTTCATTAGTGTTTATTAACTCGTTCATTAGTGTTTATTAACCTGTTCATTAGTGTTTATTAACTCGTTCATTAGTGTTTATTAACTCGTTCATTAGTGTTTATTAACTCGTTAATTAGTGTTTATTCACTCGTTCATTAGTGTTTATTCACTCGTTCATTAGTGTTTATTAACTCGTTCAGTAGTGTTTATTAACTCGTTCATTAGTGTTTATTCACTCGTTCATTAGTGTTTATTAACTCGTTCATTAGTGTTTATTCACTCGTTCATTAGTGTTTATTCACTCGTTCATTAGTGTTTATTAACCTGTTCATTAGTGTTTATTAACTCGTTCATTAGTGTTTATTAACTCGTTCATTAGTGTTTATTAACCTGTTCATTAGTGTTTATTAACCTGTTCATTAGTGTTTATTAACTCGTTCATTAGTGTTTATTAATTCGTTCATTAGTGTTTATTAACCTGTTCATTAGTGTTTATTCACTCGTTCATTAGTGTTTATTAACCTGTTCATTAGTGTTTATTCACTTGTTCATTAGTGTTTATTAACTCGTTCATTAGTGTTTATTAACTCGTTCATTAATGTTTATTCACTCGTTCATTAGTGTTTATTAACTCGTTCATTAGTGTTTATTTACTCGTTCATTAGTGTTTATTTACTCGTTCATTAGTGTTTATTTACTCGTTCATTAGTGTTTATTTACTCATTCATTAGTGTTTATTTACTCATTCATTAGTGTTTATTTACTCGTTCATTAGTGTTTATTTACTCGTTCATTAGTGTTTATTAACTCATTCATTAGTGTTTATTTACTTGTTCATTAGTGTTTATTTACTCATTCATTAGTGTTTATTTACTCGTTCGTTAGTGTTAATTAACTCGTTCATTAGTGTTTATTTACTCGTTCATTAGTGTTTATTAACTCGTTCATTAGTGTTTATTCACTCGTTCATTAGTGTTTATTAACTCGTTCATTAGTGTTTATTCACTCGTTCATTAGTGTTTATTCACTCGTTCATTAGTGTTTATTAACTCGTTCATTAGTGTTTATTAACCTGTTCATTAGTGTTTATTAACTCGTTCATTAGTGTTTATTAACTCGTTCATTAGTGTTTATTAACTCGTTCATTAGTGTTTATTAACCTGTTCATTAGTGTTTATTCACTCGTTCATTAGTGTTTATTCACTCGTTCATTAGTGTTTATTAACTCGTTCATTAGTGTTTATTCACTCGTTCATTAGTGTTTATTAACTCGTTCATTTGTGTTTATAAACTCGTTCATTAGTGTTTATTAACTCGTTCATTAGTGTTTATTAACTCGTTCATTAGTGTTTATTTACTCGTTCATTAGTGTTTATTAACTCGTTCATTAGTGTTTATTAACTCGTTCATTAGTGTTTATTAACTCATTCATTAGTGTTTATAAACTCGTTCATTAGTGTTTATTAACTCGTTCATTAGTGTTTATTAACTCGTTCATTAGTGTTTATTAACTCGTTCATTAGTGTTTATTTACTCGTTCATTAGTGTTTATTTACTCGTTCATTAGTGTTTATTTACTCGTTCATTAGTGTTTATTTACTCGTTCATTAGTGTTTATTAACTCGTTCATTAGTGTTTATTAACTCGTTCATTAGTGTTTATTAACTCGTTCATTAGTGTTTATTTACTCGTTCATTAGTGTTTATTAACTCGTTCATTAGTGTTTATTTACTTGTTCATTAGTGTTTATTTACTCATTCATTAGTGTTTATTTACTCGTTCATTAGTGTTTATTAACTCATTCATTAGTGTTTATTTACTTGTTCATTAGTGTTTATTTACTCATTCATTAGTGTTTATTTACTCGTTCATTAGTGTTAATTAACTCGTTCATTAGTGTTTATTTACTCGTTCATTAGTGTTTATTAACTCGTTCATTAGTGTTTATTCACTCGTTCATTAGTGTTTATTAACTCGTTCATTAGTGTTTATTCACTCGTTCATTAGTGTTTATTCACTCGTTCATTAGTGTTTATTAACTCGTTCATTAGTGTTTATTAACCTGTTCATTAGTGTTTATTAACTCGTTCATTAGTGTTTATTAACTCGTTCATTAGTGTTTATTAACTCGTTCATTAGTGTTTATTAACCTGTTCATTAGTGTTTATTCACTCGTTCATTAGTGTTTATTCACTCGTTCATTAGTGTTTATTAACTCGTTCATTAGTGTTTATTCACTCGTTCATTAGTGTTTATTAACTCGTTCATTTGTGTTTATAAACTCGTTCATTAGTGTTTATTAACTCGTTTATTAGTGTTTATTAACTCGTTCATTAGTGTTTATTTACTCGTTCATTAGTGTTTATTTACTCGTTCATTAGTGTTTATTTACTCGTTCATTAGTGTTTATTTACTCATTCATTAGTGTTTATTTACTCGTTCATTAGTGTTTATTAACTCGTTCATTAGTGTTTATTTACTCGTTCATTAGTGTTTATTAACTCATTCATTAGTGTTTATTTACTCGTTGTTTATTTACTCGTTCATTAGTGTTTATTAACTCATTCATTAGTGTTTATTTACTCATTCATTAGTGTTTATTAACTCGTTCATTAGTGTTTATTAACTCATTCATTAGTGTTTATTTACTCGTTCATTAGTGTTTATTAACTCGTTCATTAGTGTTTATTTACTCATTCATTAGTGTTTATTAACTCGTTCATTAGTGTTTATTTACTCGTTCATTAGTGTTTATTTACTCGTTCATTAGTGTTTATAAACTCGTTCATTAGTGTTTATTAACTCGTTCATTAGTGTTTATTAACTCGTTCATTAGTGTTTATTAACTCGTTCATTAGTGTTTATTTACTCGTTCATTAGTGTTTATTTACTCGTTCATTAGTGTTTATTTACTCGTTCATTAGTGTTTATTAACTCGTTCATTAGTGTTTATTAACTCGTTCATTAGTGTTTATTAACTCGTTCATTAGTGTTTATTTACTCGTTCATTAGTGTTTATTAACTCGTTCATTAGTGTTTATTAACTCGTTCATTAGTGTTTATTAACTCGTTCATTAGTGTTTATTAACTCGTTCATTAGTGTTTATTAACCAAAGACACAAATTCTCTTTTATAAGAACAAACTCTGATCTGATCTTTTAATACTTTCACTTTAAACACTTTCAGTTCTTGTTATAATTGACCCGAGAACAAATGTGTTTGTGGTGTCCCTTGGTGTGTGACCCTTGACCCTGCGACCACACAAGGGTTAAACACATTCCAACACAATTTAATGACCATTTCCTGGATGTTCTGAGAGATTCCAGAAGATTCTTTCTAGTCGGTTTGAAAGTGTTGCTCGAGAAACGGAATAAAGTCAAAAGCCTTTGTTTCACGGTTTGAATCGTGACGTCAATGAAGTTCAAAAACGAAGCAATAAAGAACGTTTCGAGTCTTTGTTCCAACGAAAGCTTAAACATCTTCCCTGAAGACTCTTTGACTCACACTCTTGTATTCAAAGAAATCTCTGGAACAACGTTCGATCCTCTTCAGAAGTTTCACCGAATGGACGTGAGTTCTATATAACCGCGGTTCTACGAATGCACGCGACCACCTGTAGAGGGCAGAGCACGCATGAAGTGGAACACGTTTGATTTTATGAACATGTTTATGAACATGTTTATGGACATGTATAACTTTGTTTTGGTCCACAGATGGGGGTCGGCATGACGACCTTCAAGACTCTGCTGTTGCTGATGCTCATCGGGTCTGTTGCCTTCTCTAGACCCAGCAACTCCACGAGGGACACCAACGAGACCCTCGCGTCTGTGGGGGGACCATCTACCGACGGCCAACCGAGGGTTTCCACCACCAGCTGGAGTCCTGAAGACAACGTCACTGAGACGACCCACGTTCATGACTCTGTCGTGACCCGCATGGAGAACCTCACGCAGGAAGTACCTTCAACCTCCTCGTGGAGTCCCACTTCCCTCACGGACCTTCTGAAACAATCGGTGTCGAGCGTCCCAACCACTCCGTCGGTGCCAAGTTCTCAAAGTCCGTCTTCCTCGGCTCCTGCGAATCCCTCGTCATCGACTGGACCCGTCATTCCGCCGGAGCTGACCACGGTGAGCCAGGACCGGACCTCAGGCGACCCGATCACCGCGAACACCAGCCGCACGGAAGCAGTGAGTCCCGAAGGTTCCAAAGGGTCCGAGGTCCCCGTGGTCGATCCATGTGTAACCGTGGAGGAAAGAACCAAACCCTGCTCCACCTACACCACGGTCAAGCACTGCCTCATCGCCATCGCCTGCCTGGCCGCGCTGTCCTGCGCCTTCATGGTCTCCACCGTGGTCCTCTGCGTCAAGCTGCCCCAACGCCACTACGGGTTGAGGAGGTCCAAGGACGAAACGGAGATGATGTGCATCTCGTCCATCCTGCCCGAGGTCAGCAGCTCCAGGCGGAAGCGAAGAGACGCGTCCAACGGCGGCGTCCTGGTGATGCACGCGGTCGGCGACAGCGACGACGACACGGACGATAACCTCACGCTCAGGAGCTTCCTGCCGGACAACGACAGACTGGGTTCGACGCTGGCCGTGTAGCCGGGGGAGGCGGTGACGGAGGTCGGAGGTCGGAGGTCGGAGGTCGGAGGACGGTCGTTGAAACTTTTGTGTTTGCTCAGGAAAACTTGAGGTGTCAGAACACGACCCAGCATATCTGTGCCGTCCGTGGACCCTTGAACCCTCGGTACGTACTTATGGCGAACAAACCAACATTCGTGTCGACGCGATCCGGCCGCTTCCGAAAACACAACTTTACGACGAACACGTTATGATTCTTGTCTCAAATCATCAATTTTAATGAATTTGATCCATCGAGTCTGTTTGTAAATGACACAGTTATTTGACCTTGAGCTCCCAAGAAGAGGTCGTTGTGTAGGACTTTTTTATCACGACACAAACGCACAATCCGTGGAGCTCACGATGTGTGTTTTTTTCCCTCTAAATTGATTTGACCGACGACACAAACCTTTTTCTTGATTTTAGCCACTAGAGGGTGTAGTGAGCTCCACGGGCACCAAATGCTTTGAGACAAGAAGTAAAAGTTTTATTAGACTTTCTTTGACTGTCTTTGCACAGAAAACACACAGCAGTTAAACTGGCAACGAAATTTCGGTGCCTATAAAAACACAGCAGAGTGAATGTATATATAAAAGTATAAATATACATATTAATAAGTTAAAGAATAGTGCAATACAGTATAAACAGAATAAATAAATAACGTTTTAAATATTGCGTAGAATGAATGTATATAAAAGTATAAATATTAATAAGTTAAAAATAGTGCAATATAGTATAAATAAAAATAATAAATAAGGTTTTAAATATTGCGTAGAATTAATGTATATAAGAGTATACATTTTAATAAGTTAAAAATAGTGCAATATAGTATAAACAGAAATAATAAATAAGGTTTTAAATATTGCGTAGAATTAATGTATATAAAAGTATAAATAATAATAAGTTAAAAATAGTGCAATATAGTATAAACAGAATAAATAAATAAAGTTTTAAATATTGCGTAGAATGAATGTATATCAAAGTATAAATATTAATGAGTTAAAAATAATGCAATAGGTTTGAAGAAGTTAAAACTAGTCAAACATGTGAGAAACTCAGTAAAACTGCACGAGCATCTGCTCTGGGTGGAAGCACTGGGGCGGATCCAGGACCACTTTAAAGGGTATGCTTTAGATCAGGGTCTTCAGTCCTGTTTACATGAAGGTATTTCAATAAAAACTTCAACCACAAAAATGAAGATTGTAAATTCTTTATCAATTCTTCAATTTAATTTAAAAAAGGTTATTTTCGTAAAAACAACATGATGTTTTTGTGACGTTGGTACAGAATAAAAGAAGGAAACAAGAAAAAACAGAACCAGTTGTGTTTTCGTGTGTGATCGTATGATTGTGTTACAACTATTAAACAGATTTGATATAAAGAAAAATCTTCAAAACTTTTTTCATTTAGTAAAATCCTCGATCAAAAAATGTTGTTTTTATTGAACTGAGGGTTTTTCATAGAAAATATTTCTGTTTTTTATTGAACCAAGTTTTTTTTTTATTGACAATATTGTTGGATTGAGGAAACATTTGTTGGATCGAATAATAAAGACACAAATTCAGAAACTTCATCATGTCCGAGAAAAGTCTTGAATGTTTTTGACTCTGAGACGATCTTCAGTCTTCGTAGGTTTTATCTGACGTAACATCGGAGAAAAGACTCTTTTGACAGAAGAACCCGATCGTGTCTCGGGCTCCGATCAAAGCTCCGATCAAACCCTGGACCTTCATGTCGTGTTTTTCTGAGCCACCACTTCCTCACTGGGGACAGGAAGTGTTTAAAAATACACCGAGTCTTTCTTTGTCCTTTCATGAAGAAGTATTTGAAACTGTTTGAAGTGTAAATATTTAGTTTCTATTAAATTTCTTTATTAAAGTCTTTGAAACGTGTTCATTTCAAAAATGTATATATACAATTCTTGATTGTTGCTCATCAATTTTACTTCCCAGCATGTTCCTGCTATTCCAGAGACACTGTTTTTCAGTGACATCACAGTCTGCTGAAGCCATCACTAAAACCCTTGCAGGAGCTAAGGTCTTCAGCAGGCACACGCCAACACAAATACATTTATAGAATAGACACTGTTGAGCTTCATCTTGAATACAATAATTACAAACTATTGACATTAAGGTTGTTTTTTTTGTTACTAGCCTTAAGGTTGAAGTGAATGCTATGTAGCACCTGCTAGCTGAGCTAACCACCAACGGTGCTAGCTTAACTAGTCACGACCAGTGCCAGCTGCCGTCCTACTGACATGAGATCTACAACCTCGTAGCACAACAATATCATGATGAAATGAATGAAAGTTGTGATTCCAGCATTCGCGCCGGTTACATCTTATTTTGTAAGGACACTTCCTGTTCGGTTTCCACTTGGCTGCAGTTTACGAGGCGGTGTCCGGCGGTGTGTGGCCGGATCTTCTACTGACGGACAGCTGCAAGAAATCTGCAATCTTCCTGCCCTTCATTAACACTGGACTTTCCACTGCCCGGCGTCGGCTTGTGTTTCAGGTCTGCCTAGTAATACTCTTCCTTGTTCCCTTATTCGTCGACTGGATGTTTGGAATGTGATTTTTCTGGATTCTCGGATTTTCCCTGCCTGTGCTTTTTGTTTTTAGTGAGTTTTATTTCGTTCATTGACTTTCTCTTTTCTATTTTTCTTCAGTTGATGGTGCGTCTTGTGACCTCTTTGTTTTTTAGTAGTTCTTGAATATTTTGCAGACTATTTTTCTGAATGAAATTGTATTTTCGTAATCTTTAACTATGTCCTGTGCAACGTTTCCTGCGTCTCCTTGTTAATCTCTTTTCACAGGTCATTCTTTTTTCTGTCGTGAGTTAAAATACTTTATGAGAGAGTGAGTTGCTCGTGTTCCTCGACTCTTTTGTTCAAACAGTTTATTTTTAAGAATTAAAAGGAAACAATTATTGTTAAATAAGTTGCAGACTTTACTAACTTACTTAAAAAGCTTGCCCCGTGAGTGATTTTAGCATCTTTACAGTAAAATTAGCAGCTAACCGCTAGTGCTAGCTAAAGCAGTTGCTTTTACTAGCTGCTGTCATTCTGAGGGTAAATCTAGCTCCTTGTTTACTAAACCTTTTAAGTGATAGAATTCAATTTTATTTAAAGTTTGTTATCATAACAAAGTTATCTCAAGACTCAAGCAGAACCAGACTCATTGTTGACGGCCTACAGTGAGCTGTACAGTGAGCTATGGCGAGGAAAAACTTCCTTTTAGAAGGCAGAAACCTCGAGCAGAACAAGACTCATTGTTGACGGCCTGCCGCTTTGACCGGCTGGGATGAAGGATGGGGGGGTAGACAGATGGATAAGGAGATGAGTGAGGGAAATTATAGTGAGAAAAAAGGAGAGTGTAGGAGAGTCCATGGAGGTGCTGGAGAGAACTCGGGATCTGATGACGTGGTGAAGATCCTGGATCAGCAGCAGCTCTGGAGGTGGATCCCTGGGGCTCCTGAGAGAAATAAAAAGGTGTTTAAACTGCACAGGTGATGAAAGTATTGCAGAAAAGAAGGATATACAGAGCTGGTGTCTAAAACTCCTCCAGCATTCTCAGCCTATAGCAGCTAAAGATAAACAGTTTAGTTAGTTATAGCAGCTAAAGATAAACAGTTAGGTTAGTTATAGCAGCTAAAGATAAACAGTTAAGTTAGTTATAGCAGCTAAGATAAACAGTTAGGTTAGTTATAGCAGCTAAAGATAAACAGTTAAGTTAGTTATAGCAGCTAAAGATAAACAGTTAGGTTAGTTATAGCAGCTAAAGATAAACAGTTAAGTTAGTTATAGCAGCTAAGATAAACAGTTAGGTTAGTTATAGCAGCTAAAGATAAATAGTAAAGTTAGTTATAGCAGTTAAAGATAAACAGTTAAGTTAGTTATAGCAGCTAAGATAAACAGTTAGGTTAGTTATAGCAGCTAAAGATAAACAGTTAAGTTAGTTATAGCAGCTAAGATAAACAGTTAAGTTAGCTATAGCAGCTAAGATAAACAGTTAGGTTAGTTATAGCAGCTAAGATAAACAGTTAAGTTAGTTATAGCAGCTAAAGATAAACAGTTAAGTTAGTTATAGCAGCTAAAGATAAACAGTTAAGTTAGTTATAGCAGCTAAGATAAACAGTTAAGTTAGCTATAGCAGCTTAGATAAACAGTTAGGTTAGTTATAGCAGCTAAGATAAACAGTTAAGTTAGTTATAGCAGCTAAAGATAAACAGTTAAGTTAGTTATAGCAGCTAAAGATAAACAGTTAAGTTAGTTATAGCAGCTAAAGATAAACAGTTAAGTTAGTTATAGCAGCTAAAGATAAACAGTTAAGTTAGTTATAGCAGCTAAAGATAAACAGTTAAGTTAGCTATAGCAGCTAAAGATAAACAGTTAAGTTAGTTATAGCAGCTAAAGATAAACAGTTAAGTTAGTTATAGGCTTTATGGACAAGTAAGGTTTTAAGATTGTTTTTAAACATAGAGAGGGTGTCTGCCCTCCGGACTGAGGCCGCTAGTTGGTTCCACAGCAGAGGGGCTTGAAAACGGAAGGCCCTGGCTCCAAATCTACATTTAGAGATTTGTGGTATAACTAATAGATGTGAGTTTAAGGATCGTAAGAGGGTTGGTAAGTTTGGATTAGATCTTTAATGTATGTTGGTGCTAGACCATGTAAAGTAGGTTAAGAGAAGGATTTTAAATTGTATTTAAATTCTACTGAAGTCAATTCAATTTTTCAATTCAATTTTATTTAAAGTGTCTTATCATAACAAAGTTATCTCAAGACACTATACAGTTGAAATAAGACTACAGTTGATTAAGGAAAAATAGATCCCAGCAATTCAACAAAGATCAAGAAGCGAAACACTGTACAGTGAGCTGTACAGTGAACTATGGCGAGGAAAAACTTCCTTTTAGAAGGCAGAAACCTCGAGCAGAACAAGACTCATTGTTGACGGCCTGCCGCTTTGACCGGCTGGGATGAAGGATGGGGGGGTAGACAGATGGATAAGGAGATGAGCGAGGGAAATTATAGTGAGAAAAAAGGAGAGTGTAGGAGAGTCCATGGAGGTGCTGGAGAGAACTCGGGATCTGATGACGTGGTGAAAATCCTGGATCAGCAGCAGCTCTGGAGGTGGAGCCCTGGAGCTCCGGGAGAGAAATAAAAAGGGTGTGGGTTTAAACTGCACAGGTGATGAATGTAATGCAGAAAAGAAGGATATACAGAGCTGGTGTCTAAAACTCCTCCAGCATTCTCAGCCTATAGCAGTTAAGATAAACAGTTTTGTTAGTTATAGCAGCTAAAGATAAACAGTTAAGTTAGTTATAGCAGCTAAAGATAAACAGTTAAGTTAGTTATAGGCTTTATCGAAAAGTAAGGTTTTAAGATTGTTTTTAAACATAGAGAGGGTGTCTGCCCTCCGGACTGATGCCGGTAGTTTGTTCCACAGCAGAGGGGCTTGAAAACTGAAGGCCCTGGCTCCAAATCTACATTTAGAGATTTGTGGTATAACTAATAGATCAGAGTTTAAGGATCGTAAGGTCCTAGAGGGTTGGTAAGTTTGGATTAAATCTTTAATGTATGTTGGTGCTAGACCATGTAAGGCTTTATAGGTTAGGAGAAGGATTTTAAACTGTATTCTAAATTCTACAGGAAGCCAATGTAGGGAAGACAGTACAGGGGAAATGTGTTCGCGCCTCTTAGTCTTAGTCAGGACACGAGCTGCAGAGTTCTGAATGAGCTGAAGATTCTGAGAGACTTTTTAGAACATCCTGACAGAAGAGAGTTACAATAGTCCAGCCTGGAGGTAACAAAAGCATGGATGAGCTTCTCAGCAGCATCTAAAGGAAGGAAGTGCCTGATTTTTTAAATGTTATGAAGGTGGAAGTAAGCAGTCCGTGAGATTTGTTTTATGTGTGAGTTAAATGACAAGTCCTCGTCAAAGCATACACCCAGATTCTTTACAGTGGTGCTCATAGCAGGAGCAAGTCCATTTTGTAAAGCTAGATCATTAGTTAATGATTGTCTGAGATGTTGCGGACCAACTAGTAAAACCTCAGTCTTTTCCAAGTTTAGTAGGAGGAAGTTTTTGGTCATCCATGACTTGATATCTGTAATACAGGACTGTAGTTGTGTAGCTGATTTCTTTCATCTGGCTTCATGGACAAGTAGAGTTGGGTGTCATCAGCATAACAGTGAAAGTTTATAGAGTGTCTTCTAATCAAGTCCCCTAGTGGGAGCATATAGATTGTGAATAGTATTGGACCAAGAACAGAACCTTGTGGGACACCATAGCTGACCTTAGTGTGTGTCGATGAGAGGTGGTTGACATGTACATAGTGCGTTCTATTCGACAGGTAAGATTTAAACCAGTTAAGAGCAGTTCCACGAATGCCTAAATGGTTTTCTAGCCTCTGTAGAAGGATTTGGTGTCGACAGTGTCAAATGCAGCACTGAGATCTAGAAGAACAAGAACTGAAGCATGGCCCTGATCAGAGGCCATCAGCAGGTCGTTACTTACTTTTACCAGGGCGGTCTCTGTGCTGTGGTGTTCCCTAAAACCAGACTGAAACACCTCAAATTGATCATTGTCCTGGAGATAATCACAGAGCTGACTCGTTACCACTTTCTCCAGAAGTTTTGAAATGAATACTAGATTAGAGATAGAACTGTAGTTAGTGAGGACCTCTGGATCAAGAGTGGGTTTTTTAAGCAGAGGTTTAATTACTGCAACTTTAAAAATCTGAGGCACATAGCCAGATGTTATTGACAAGTTAATAATGTCAAGTATGAAAGTGCGAAGTAAGGGGAACAGTTCTTTAAGTAGCCATGTGGGAATAGGATCGAGAAGACATGTTGTGGACTTTGAGGAGGAAACAACCTGGGACAGCTGTCGAGGACTCACTGGTATAAAGGAGTCAAAGTGTATCAGTCATAGTGTCTGTGACGGGTGAGGCTGCACTGGTTGTATTAGTCAGGTCAATGTAAAGAAGTCAGCACTCAATTGAAGTGGTGGTTTTTCTTCACATCATGATCATTTCTTAAGAATTGCAATGCTTTTGAAAAGTTACTCGTCCTTTTGATAATTATTTTGTAAAGTTCTTGTTAAAATGCAGAAACACCACGAATGGTTGGAGCGGCTTCGGTTGTTTCTCTGGTCACGATCGTCACCGAACCTTCTGAACATAAAGCAGCAGAATCTGGTCCTCGGAGCTGTTGACCATATAAAGTGAGACTCATGATCGTCGTAAACACAGAGGAGCGTCAGAAATGCAAACACAACCTCCTTGTTGAATCACACTCTGAGACACACACACGCCTTGTGAGTTTTATTACTCACACAACACAACATTGTGTCTGGCACTGGGGTGTGTGCACCTCCACCGACCCCCACTGCAGCTTATTTGGGGTCCACAGGGAACATTAAACTCTTCCTGCATCAAACAAGCTGCTCACTGACCGTTAGTCACAGTCGTCCAAACATCTTTTCTTCATCATTTACTCGTTTAAATACTGATCGTTATTTTGAGTCAATGACCTCATTAACTCTTTTTACACTGTTTTACCTGAAGTATAGGCTAGCCTTTAATATATGCATATTTATAATGGTATTAGGACGACTTACTTTCACGTTAGGACGACTTACTTTCACGTTAGGACGACTTACTTTCACGTTAGGACGACTTACTTTCACGTTAGGACGACTTACTTTCACGTTAGGACGACTTACTTTCACGTTAGGACGAGTAACTTTCACGTTAGGACGAGTAACTTTCACGTAAGATGATTAACTTTCACATTAGGACGAGTAACTTTCACGTTAGGACGAGTAACTCCCACGTTAGGACGAGTAACTCCCACGTTAGGACGAGTAACTTTCACAATAGGACGAGTAATTTTCACAATAGGACAAGTAACTTTCACAATAGGACGAGTAACTCCCACGTTAGGACGAGTAACTCCCACGTTAGGACAAGTAACTTTCACAATAGGACGAGTAATTTTCACAATAGGACAAGTAACTTTCACAATAGGACGAGTAACTTTCACGTTAGGACGAGTAACTCCCACGTTAGGACAAGTAACTTTCACAATAGGACGAGTAATTTTCACATTAGGACGAGTAATTTTCACATTAGGACGAGTAACTTTCACGTTAGGACGAGTTACTTTCAAGTTAGGACAAGTAACTTTAACGTTAAGACGAGTAACTTTAATGTTAAGACGAGTAATTTTCACATTAGGACGAGTAACTTTCACGTTAGGACGAGTAACTCCCACGTTAGGACAAGTAACTTTCACAATAGGACGAGTAACTTTCACGTTAGGACGAGTTACTTTCAAGTTAGGATGAGAACTTTCACGTTAGGACGAGTAATTTTCACATTAGGACGAGTAACTTTCAAGTTAGGACGAGTAATTTTCACATTAGGACGAGTAACTTTCACGTTAGGACGAGTAACTCCCACGTTAGGACAAGTAACTTTCACAATAGGACGAGTAACTTTCACGTTAGGACGAGTAACTCCCACGTTAGGACAAGTAACTTTCACAATAGGACGAGTAATTTTCACATTAGGACGAGTAACTTTCACGTTAGGACGAGTAACTTTAACGTTAGGACAAGTAACTTTAACGTTAAGACGAGTAACTTTCACGTTAGGACGAGTAATTTTCACGCTAGGACGAGTAACTTTAACGTTAGGACGAGTAACTTTCACGTTAGGACGAGTAATTTTCACGCTAGGACGAGTAACTTTCACGTTAGGACGAGTAACTTTCACGCTAGGACGAGTAACTTTAAAGTTAGGACAAGTAACTTTAACGTTAGGACAAGTAACTTTAACGTTAGGACGAGTAACTTTCACGTTAGGACGAGTAACTTTCACGTTAGGACGAGTAACTTTCACGTAAGAACGAGTACATTTTAAGTTAAGACGAGTAGCTTTCACGTTAGTACGAGTAACTGTCACTTTAGGACGAGTAACTTTCACATTAGTATGAGTAATTTTCCCATTAGGACGAGTAACTTTAACGTTAGGACAAGTAACTTTAACGTTAGGACGAGTAACTTTCACGTTAGGACGAGTAACTTTAACGTTAGGACGAGTAACTTTCACGCTAGGACGAATAACTTTCACGTTAGGACGAGTAACTTTAAAGTTAGGACAAGTAACTTTAACGTTAGGACAAGTAACTTTAACGCTAGGACGAGTAACTTTCACGTTAGGACGAGTAACTTTCACGTTAGGACGAGTAACTTTAAAGTTAGGACAAGTAACTTTAACGTTAGGACAAGTAACTTTAACGCTAGGACGAGTAACTTTCACGTTAGGACGAGTAACTTTCACGTTAGGACGAGTAACTTTCACGTTAGGACGAGTAACTTTCACGTTAGGACGAGTAACTTTCACGCTAGGACGAGTAACTTTCACGTTAGGACGAGTAACTTTCACGTTAGGACGAGTAACTTTCACGTTAGGACGAGTAACTTTCACGTTAGGACGAGTAACTTTCACGTTAGGACGAGTAACTTTCACGTTAGGACGAGTAACTTTCACGTTAGGACGAGTAACTTTAACGTTAGGACGAGTAACTTTCACGTTAGGACGAGTAACTTTCACGTTAGGACGAGTAACTTTCACGTTAGGACGAGTAACTTTCACGCTAGGACGAGTAACTTTAAAGTTAGGACAAGTAACTTTAACGTTAGGACAAGTAACTTTCACATAATACTTTTGAATTACTGGAATTACAATATAAAAGTCTACATGTTCCTAACATTTGGAAAATATTCGATAAAAAAAAATGTTATTTAATCATTCAATTCAGAAATGGTTGAATTCAAGTATTCAAAAATATGAATAAATACTTCAACACTGTCAATACTCTGATAACTCTGATGAACTAACATCGGTTTGGATCCTCAACATAAGGTCCATGGATCTGGACATCGTGATGAGAAGTTATGTTGAAGTCTCACGGAGGTCCCTGTTCAGGTCCCAGTTGAGGTCCCTGTTAAAGTCACTGTTCAGGTCCCTGTTGAAGTCCCTGTTAAAGTCCCTGTTCAGGTCCCAGTTGAGGTCCCTGTTAAAGTCACTGTTCAGGTCCCTGTTGAAGTCCCTGTTAAAGTCCCTGTTCAGGTCCCTGTTAAAGTCCCTGTTCAGGTCCCTGTTAAAGTCCCTGTTCAGGTCCCTGTTAAAGTCCCTGTTAAAGTCCCTGTTCAGGTCCCTGTTAAAGTCCCTGTTCAGGTCCCTGTTCAGGTCCCTGTTAAAGTCCCTGTTCAGGTCCCTGTTGAAGTCCCTGTTAAAGTCCCTGTTCAGGTCCCTGTTGAAGTCCCTGTTTAAGTCCCTGTTCAGGTCCCTGTTAAAGTACCTGTTTAAGTCACTGTTCAGGTCACTGTTAAAGTCCATGTTCAGGTCCCTGTTAAAGTCCCTGTTCAGGTCCCTGTTCAGGTCTCTGTTAAAGTCCCTGTTCAGGTCCCTGTTCAGGTCCCTGTTTAAGTCACTGTTCAGGTCCCTGTTAAAGTCCCTGTTCAGGTCCCTGTTAAAGTCCCTGTTCAGGTCCCTGTTTAAGTCACTGTTCAGGTCCCTGTTCAGGTCCCTGTTTAAGTCACTGTTCAGGTCCCTGTTCAGGTCCCTGTTTAAGTCACTGTTCAGGTCCCTGTTCAGGTCCCTGTTTAAGTCACTGTTCAGGTCCCTGTTCAGGTCCCTGTTTAAGTCACTGTTCAGGTCCCTGTTCAGGTCCCTGTTCAGGTCCCTGCCCCCACTCCACGTTACCATCTCCACTAACCAGAACAATCTGTTCAGGCTCAGACGGAGGAGAGGGGGAGGAGGAGGAGGAGAGGAGAAGAAGAGGGGGATGAGGGGGAGGAGGAAAGTATGAGGACTTGAGGACGAGGAAGTTCTTCCACTCGACAGTCCAGCGTCTGAGCCGCAGACCTGCTCGTCTGGACTCTTCTCTGGACCTGGACCTGGAAACATCTGCTGCAGACGACGTGAGTTGGAACTTTCTTCTCAAAAACTCAAGTGTCGCAGACAAAGAACTTCAGAGCCTACGAGACCTGAGCCACATGTGTGTTGATGATTGTGCTTATGATTGTGTTTATGATTGTGTTGAGGATTGTGTTGATGATTGTGTTGAGGATTGTGTTGATGATTGTGTTGATGATCGTCTTGATGATTGTGTTAATGATCATGTTTATGATTGTGTTGATGATTGTGTTGATGATTGTGTTGATGATCGTGTTGATGATTGTGTTTATGATTGTGTTTATGATCGTGTTGAAGATTGTTTTGATGATTGTCTTGATGATTGTGCTTATGATTGTGTTTATGATTGTGTTGAGGATTGTGTTGATGATTGTGTTGAGGATTGTGTTGATGATTGTGTTGATGATCGTCTTGATGATTGTGTTAATGATCGTGTTTATGATTGTGTTGATGATTGTGTTGATGATTGTGTTGATGATTGTGTTGATGATCGTGTTGATGATTGTGTTTATGATTGTGTTTATGATCGTGTTGAAGATTGTTTTGATGATTGTCTTGATGATTGTGTTGATGATTGTGTTGATGATTGTGTTGAGGATTGTGTTGATGATTGTGTTTATGATTGTGTTTATGATCGTGTTGAAGATTGTTTTGATGATTGTCTTGATGATTGTGTTGATGATTGTGTTGATGATTGTGTTGAGGATTGTGTTGATGATTGTGTTTATGATTGTGTTGAGGATTGTGTTGAAGATTGTGTTGATGATTGTGTTGAGGATTGTGTTGAAGATTGTGTTGATGATTGTGTTGATGATTGTGTTGATGATCGTGTTGATGATTGTTTATGATTGTGTTTATGATCGTGTTGAAGATTGTTTTGATGATTGTGTTGAGGATTGTGTTGATGATTGTGTTGAGGATTGTGTTGATGATTGTGTTTATGATTGTGTTTATGATCGTGTTGAAGATTGTTTTGATGATTGTCTTGATGATTGTGTTGATGATTGTGTTGATGATTGTGTTGAGGATTGTGTTGATGATTGTGTTTATGATTGTGTTGAGGATTGTGTTGAAGATTGTGTTGATGATTGTGTTGAGGATTGTGTTGAAGATTGTGTTGATGATTGTGTTGATGATTGTGTTGATGATTGTGATTATGATTGTGTTGATGATAGTGTTGATGATTGTGATTATGATTGTGTTGATGATTGTGTTGATGATCGTGTTGATGATTGTGTTGATGATCTTGTTGATGATTGTGTTGATGATTGTGTTGATGATTGTGTTGATGATCGTGTTGATGATTGTGTTGATGATCGTGTTGATGATTGTGTTCATGATTGTGTTTATGATCGTGTTGAAGATTGTTTTGATGATTGTGTTGATGATTGTGTTGATGATTGTGTTGATGATTGTGTTGAGGATTGTGTTGATGATTGTGTTGATGATTGTGTTTATGATTGTGTTGAGGATTGTGTTGAAGATTGTGTTGGTGATTGTGTTGAGGATTGTGTTGAAGATTGTGTTGATGATTGTGTTGATGATCGTGTTGATGATTGTGTTTATGATCGTGTTTATGATTGTGTTGAAGATTGTGTTGATGATTGTGTTGATGATCGTGTTGATGATTGTGTTGATGATCGTGTTGATGATTGTGTTTATGATCGTGTTGATGATCGTGTTGATGATTGTGTTGATGATCTTGTTGATGATTGTGTTGATGATCTTGTTGATGATTGTGTTGATGATTGTGTTCATGATTGTGTTCATGATTGTGTTGATGATCGTGTTGATGATTGTGTTGATGATCTTGTTGATGATTGTGTTGATGATTGTGTTCATGATCGTGTTGATGATTGTGTTTATGATTGTGTTGAGGATTGTGTTGAGGATTGTGTTGATGATTGTGTTGATGATTGTGTTTATGATTGTGTTTATGATTGTGTTGATGGTTGTGTTGATGATTGTGTTGATGATTGTGTTTATGATTGTGTTGATGGTCGTGTTGAGGATTGTGTTTATGATTGTGTTGATGATTGTGCTTATGATTGTGTTTATGATTGTGTTGAGGATTGTGTTGATGATTGTGTTTATGATTGTGTTGATGATTGTGTTGATGATTGTGCTTATGATTGTGTTTATGATTGTGTTGATGATTGTGTTTATGATTGTGTTTATGATTGTGTTGATGATTGTGCTTATGATTGTGTTGATGATTGTGTTTATGATTGTGTTGATGATTGTGTTTATGATTGTGTTGATGTTTGTGTTGATGATTGTGTTTATGATTGTGTTTATGATTGTGTTGATGATTGTGTTGAGAAAGAAGTTCCATCAAAACATTTATTTACTATTAAAAAAAAAAAGATTTTCACTCCAATGAAAAACTATGTCAAAACTTTCTTCACTTTAATTCAAAGAATTTTCACCCTTTTATGTGAAAATAAAAATAATTAACTCGAAAGTTTCAATAAAAATTATGAAAATGAACTAAATGGAGTCTGTTTGTTCTCCCCGTGTCACGTGAGTTTACTCCAGACACTCCGGTTTCCTCCCACAGTCCAAAAACATACAGAGGTTGATTGAGAACTTGAGGGAAATTGTCTGTAGGTATGAGTGTGTGTGTGAATGGTTGTCTGTCTTTGTGTGTCCTGAGACAGACTGTCGTCCTGTCCAGGGTGTCCCCTGCCTCTCACCCTATGGTACTGGGATAGACTCCAGTCTCCCCGCGACCCCGGTAAGGGAAAAAGCGGTAAACAATGAATGAAACTTCTCCCTTTATTTAAATGATTTTTTAAAGAAATAAATCTTCCTTCAAACTTGTAACCCGTGTGTTATCTCTGGGTCAAGGTGACCCCAAAACAAATGTTTTTGACGTATCCCTTGTCTTGTCTCTGGGTAGAGGTGACCCGAAGGCCTGAAAATAAATGTGTTTTGGGGTATCCCTTGTGTTGTCTCTGACCTCCATCATTGCATATGTATTTATGGAAGTCAGGGAGGTCGTTGACCAGGGGATACCACAAACACATTTGTACTCGGGCCTGCGGGTCACTTTGACCCTGATACAACACAAGGGTTATGGAGTTTCTTCACTGTAAAAAGTAAATAACAGACAATGAACTTGTGTCTTGTGTGACCTTGTTCCAGATCTAGAGGGGAAATGAAGGTCACTCTGGTGAAGGTCACGCTGGTTCTTCTGGCCGCCGGCGTCAGTCGAGCCACGCCTCTGCCTCTCTACAGTCTGCTGGAGGGGAGTTCGGACGTGGAGGAGATCCTGAACTCCACCTCGCCTCAGACCACCGTCGTGCCTGTGGACCTGCAGACCCGCGTCCCTCGGTTGGAGGCCGACGCGGTGGTGGACTTCCTAGAGGAGAACCTGCTGCTCGTCCTGGTCTCCGGCACACTAGTCCTCCTGACGGTCCTGGTCCTCTGCGGCGCTCTCCTCATGAGCCGCCGGCGCAAAGTCAACGCCTACTACCCGTCGTCCTTCCCGACCAAGATGTACGTGGACCACAGGGACAAGAGCGGAGGTGCAAACCCCTTCCACGAGGTCCCAGTGAAGCTGGCTCCGGAGCCCGAGGTGCTGGACTCTCACCACCAGCTGCAGGCCGACATCATGAGAGCCGCCAAGAGCTTGAGGACGGCGAGCAAACCGGAGGGAAGTGAGAGCAGCTGCAGACCAGAAGACCAGGAGAAGATGATGAAGGTCCATGAAGTGACGCCTCCAGAGTCGGAGCAGGAGCCACCGACTCCGTCCGGACCAGGTCTGAGGCCCACATCGCTGCATCTGCACAGTGACTCTGCAACTCTGCAGCTCATGGCCGGAGAGAAAACTGCCTTCTGAGGCTCCACGACTGTGATGTGAAGAGTGACCAGCAGAGGCGCTGTTGACACCTTGAACCAGAATAGAAAGATTTATGTGAAGAACAAATCATTGATATCAGTTCCATTGATTCACTCGACACACGATACAATACGATACAGATCACGGTGCGATATATTCGGCTCATGATGCAACATATTCGGCTCAGGATACGATATATTCGGCTCACGATGTGATATATTCGGCTCACGATGCGACATATTCGGCTCAGGATACGATATATTCGGCTCACGATGCGACATATTCGGCTCAGGATACGATATATTCGGCTCACGATGCGACATATTTGGCTCAGGATACAATATATTGGGCTCACGATGCAACATATTCGGCTCACGATGCGACATATTCGGCTCAGGATACGATATATTCGGCTCACGATGCGACATATTTGGCTCAGGATACAATATATTGGGCTCACGATGCGACATATTCGGCTCAGGATACAATATATTCGGCTCAGGATATGATATATTCGGCTCACGATGTGACATATTGGGCTCAGGATACGATATATTCGGCTGACGATGCGACATATTCGGCTCAGGATACGATATGTTCGGCTCACAATGCGACATATTCGGCTCACGATGCGACATATTCGGCTCACGATGCGACATATTTGCCTCACGATGCAACATATTCGGCTCACGATGCAACATATTCGGCTCACGATGCAACATATTCGGCTCACGATGCGACATATTCGGCTCAGGATACGATATATTCGGCTCACGATGCGACATATTCGGCTCAGGATACGATATATTCGGCTCACGATGCAACATATTCGGTTCACGATGCGACATATTCGGCTCAGGATACGATATATTCGGCTCACGATGCAACATATTTGCCTCACGATGCAACATATTCGGCTCACAATGCAACATATTCGGCTCACGATGCAACATATTCGGCTCAGGATACTATATATTCGGCTCACGATGCGACATATTCGGCTCAGGATACGATATATTCGGGTCACGATGCGACATATTCGGCTCAGGATACGATATATTCGGGTCACGATGCAACATATTCGGCTCAGGATACTATATATTCGGTTCACGATGCAACATATTCGGCTCACGATGCGACATATTCGGCTCAGGATACGATATATTCGGCTCACGATGCGACATATTCGGCTCAGGATACGATATATTCGGCTCACGATGCAACATATTCGGTTCACGATGCGACATATTCGGCTCAGGATACGATATATTCGGCTCACGATGCAACATATTTGCCTCACGATGCAACATATTCGGCTCACGATGCAACATATTCGGCTCACGATGCAACATATTCGGCTCAGGATACGATATATTCGGCTCACGATGCGACATATTCGGCTCAGGATACGATATATTCGGGTCACGATGCGACATATTCGGCTCACGATGCGACATATTCGGGTCACAATGCAACATATTCGGCTCACGATGCAACATATTCGGCTCAGGATACGATATATTCGGCTCACGATGCAACATATTCGGCTCAGGATACGATATATTCGGCACACGATGCAACATATTCGGCTCACGATGCAACATATTCGGCTCACGATGCAACATATTCGGCTCAGGATACGATATATTCGGCTCACAATGCGACATATTCGGCTCAGGATACGATATATTCGGGTCACGATGCGACATATTCGGCTCAGGATACGATATATTCGGGTCACGATGCAACATATTCGGCTCACGATGCAACATATTCGGCTCAGGATACGATATATTCGGCTCACGATGCAACATATTCGGCTCAGGATACGATATATTCGGCGCACGATGCAACATATTCGGCTCAGGATGCGACATATTCGGCTCAGGATACGATATATTCGGCTCACGATGCGACATATTCGGCTCAGGGTACGATATATTCGGCTCACGATGCGACATATTCGGCTCAGGATACGATATATTCGGCTCAGGATGTGATATATTCGGCTCACGATGTGATATATTCGGCTCACGATGCGACATATTCGGCTCAGGATACGATATATTCGGCTCATGATGCGACATATTCGGCTCAGGATACGATATATTCGGCTCAGAATGTGATATATTCGGCTCACGATGCGACATATTCGGCTCAGGATACGATATATTCGGCTCATGATGCGACATATTCGGCTCAGGATACGATATATTCGGCTCATGATGCGACATATTCGGCTCAGGATACGATATATTCGGCTCCCGATGCAACATATTCGGCTCAGGATGTGATATATTCGGCTCACGGTGCAACATATTTTCCTCACGATGCAACATATTCGGCTCACGATGCAACATATTCGGCTCACGATGCAACATATTCGGCTCACGATGCAACATATTCGGCTCAGGATACGATATATTCGGCTCACGATGCGACATATTCGGCTCAGGATACGATATATTCGGGTCACGATGCGACATATTCGGCTCACGATGCGACATATTCGGGTCACAATGCAACATATTCGGCTCACGATGCAACATATTCGGCTCAGGATACGATATATTCGGCTCACGATGCAACATATTCGGCTCAGGATACGATATATTCGGCGCACGATGCAACATATTCGGCTCACGATGCAACATATTCGGCTCACGATGCAACATATTCGGCTCAGGATACGATATATTCGGCTCACGATGCGACATATTCGGCTCAGGATACGATATATTCGGGTCACGATGCGACATATTCGGCTCAGGATACGATATATTCGGGTCACGATGCAACATATTCGGCTCACGATGCAACATATTCGGCTCAGGATACGATATATTCGGCTCACGATGCAACATATTCGGCTCAGGATACGATATATTCGGCGCACGATGCAACATATTCGGCTCAGGATGCGACATATTCGGCTCAGGATACGATATATTCGGCTCACGATGCGACATATTCGGCTCAGGGTACGATATATTCGGCTCACGATGCGACATATTCAGCTCAGGATACGATATATTCGGTTCAGGATGTGATATATTCGGCTCACGATGCGACATATTCGGCTCAGGATACGATATATTCGGCTCATGATGCGACATATTCGGCTCAGGATACGATATATTCGGCTCAGGATGTGATATATTCGGCTCACGATGCGACATATTCGGCTCAGGATACGATATATTCAGCTCATGATGCGACATATTCGGCTCAGGATACGATATATTCAGCTCATGATGCGACATATTCGGCTCAGGATACGATATATTCGGCTCACGATGCGACATATTCGGCTCAGGATGTGATATATTCGGCTCACGATGCAACATATTCGGCTCACGATGCAACATATTCGGCTCACGATGTGACATATTCGGCTCAGGATACGATATATTCGGCTCAGGATGTGATATATTCGGCTCACGATGCGACATATTCGGCTCAGGATACGATATATTCGGCTCATGATGCGACATATTCGGCTCAGGATACGATATATTCGGCTCATGATGCGACATATTCGGCTCAGGATACGATATATTCGGCTCATGATGCGACATATTCGGCTCAGGATACGATATATTCGGCTCATGATGCGACATATTCGGCTCAGGATACGATATATTCGGCTCATGATGCGACATATTCGGCTCAGGATACGATATATTCGGCTCACGATGCGACATATTCGGCTCAGGATGTGATATATTCGGCTCACGATGCAACATATTCGGCTCACGATGCAACATATTCGGCTCACGATGTGACATATTCGGCTCAGGATACGATATATTCGGCTCAGGATGTGATATATTCGGCTCACGATGCGACATATTCGGCTCAGGATACGATATATTCGGCTCACGATGCGACATATTCGGCTCAGGATGTGATATATTCGGCTCACGATGCAACATATTCGGCTCACGATGCGACATATTCGGCTCAGGATACGATATATTCGGCTCACGATGCAACATATTCGGCTCACGATGCGACATATTCGGCTCAGGATACGATGTATTTGGCTCACGATGCGACATATTCGGCTCAGGATACGATATATTCGGCTCACGATGCGACATATTCGGCTCACGATGCGACATATTCGGCTCACGATGCAACATATTCGGCTCACGATGCAACATATTCGGCTCACGATGCAACATATTCGGCTCACGATGCAACATATTCGGCTCACGATGCAACATATTCGGCTCAGGATACTATATATTCGGCTCACGATGCGACATATTCGGCTCAGGATACCATATATTCGGCTCACGATGCGAAATATTCGGCTCAGGATACGATATATTCGGCTCACGATGCAACATATTCGGCTCAGGATACTATATATTCGGCTCACGATGCGACATATTCGGCTCAGGATACCATATATTCGGCTCACGATGCGACATATTCGGCTCAGGATACGATATATTCGGCTCACGATGCGACATATTCGGCTCACGATGCGACATATTCGGCTCAGGATACGATATATTCGGCTCACGATGCGACATATTCGGCTCACGATGCGACATATTCGGCTCAGGATACGATATATTCGGCTCACGATGCGACATATTCGGCTCAGGATGTGATACATTCGGCTCACGATGCAACATATTCGGCTCACGATGTGACATATTCGGCTCACGATGCAACATATTCGGCTCACGATGTGACATATTCGGCTCACGATGCAACATATTCGGCTCAGGATGTGATATATTCGGCTCACGATGCAACATATTCAGCTCAGGATGTGATATATTCAGCTCACGATGCAACATATTCGGCTCACGATGCAACATATTCGGCTCACGATGCAACATATTCGGCTCACGATGCAACATATTCGGCTCACGATGCAACATATTCGGCTCACGATGCAACATATTCGGCTCAGGATGTGATACATTCGGCTCACGATGCAACATATTCGGCTCACGATGTGACATATTCGGCTCACGATGCAACATATTCGGCTCACGATGCAACATATTCGGCTCACGATGCAACATATTCGGCTCAGGATGTGATATATTCGGCTCACGATGCAACATATTCAGCTCAGGATGTGATATATTCAGCTCACGATGCAACATAATCGGCTCACGATGCAACATATTCGGCTCACGATGCAACATATTCGGCTCACGATGCAACATATTCGGCTCACGATGCAACATATTCGGCTCACGATGCAACATATTCGGCTCACGATGCAACGTATTCGGCTCAGGATGTGATATATTCGGCTCACGATGCGACATATTCGGCTCACGATGCAACATATTTGGCTCACGATGCAACATATTCGGCTCACGATGCAACATATTTGGCTCACGATGCGACATATTCGGCTCACGATGCGACATATTCGGCTCAGGATACGATATATTCGGCTCACGATGCGACATATTCGGCTCAGGATACGATATATTCGGCTCACGATGCGACATATTCGGCTCAGGATGTGATATATTCGGCTCACGATGAAACATATTCGGCTCACGATGCAACATATTCGGCTCACGATGCAACATATTCGGCTCACGATGCAACATATTCGGCTCACGATGCAACATATTCGGCTCACGATGCAACGTATTCGGCTCAGGATGTGATATATTCGGCTCACGATGCGACATATTCGGCTCACGATGCAACATATTTGGCTCACGATGCAACATATTCGGCTCACGATGCAACATATTTGGCTCACGATGCGACATATTCGGCTCACGATGCGACATATTCGGCTCAGGATACGATATATTCGGCTCACGATGCGACATATTCGGCTCAGGATACGATATATTCGGCTCACGATGCGACATATTCGGCTCAGGATGTGATATATTCGGCTCACGATGAAACATATTCGGCTCACGATGCGACATATTCGGCTCACGATGCAACATATTCGGCTCACGATGCAACATATTCGGCTCACGATGCGACATATTCGGCTCAGGATGTGATATATTCGGCTCACGATGCGACATATTCGGCTCACGATGCAACATATTTGGCTCACGATGCAACATATTCGGCTCACGATGCAACATATTTGGCTCACGATGCGACATATTCGGCTCACGATGCGACATATTCGGCTCAGGATACGATATATTCGGCTCACGATGCGACATATTCGGCTCAGGATACGATATATTCGGCTCACGATGCGACATATTCGGCTCAGGATGTGATATATTCGGCTCACGATGAAACATATTCGGCTCACGATGCAACATATTCGGCTCACGATGCAACATATTCGGCTCACGATGCAACATATTCGGCTCACGATGCAACATATTCGGCTCACGATGCAACGTATTCGGCTCAGGATGTGATATATTCGGCTCACGATGCGACATATTCGGCTCACGATGCAACATATTTGGCTCACGATGCAACATATTCGGCTCACGATGCAACATATTTGGCTCACGATGCGACATATTCGGCTCACGATGCGACATATTCGGCTCAGGATACGATATATTCGGCTCACGATGCGACATATTCGGCTCAGGATACGATATATTCGGCTCACGATGCGACATATTCGGCTCAGGATGTGATATATTCGGCTCACGATGAAACATATTCGGCTCACGATGCGACATATTCGGCTCACGATGCAACATATTCGGCTCACGATGCAACATATTCGGCTCACGATGCAACATATTCGGCTCACGATGCAACATATTCGGCTCACGATGCAACATATTCGGCTCACGATGAGATACAATACATACGTCTCAAAGTGTGTTTCAACTCGATATAGTTCATGACGATTCTACAGTATATTGAGCTCAGGTTACACTTCCATAATTCCATATATTCAGCTCATGATTGTTTTCTGGTGCGAGCGCCTTGTGACCCTGGTCTATGAAAGATATTCACAAATAAAACTTACTTTGAAAGTTGCTAAATGGAGTTTATACAATTTTTCGTGATAACATCCTTTAAATTCATACATTTTGTGTTTAAACACAACTTTCTTTGTCACGTTTCTCTTCAGAAGACGAGTTTGAACAAGTGCTGCAGTCTTTCCTCGTCGAAGGATCCATTTGTCGACACAATGTTACATTTATTTAACAAATTCTGGGTCAAACGTTCATCTGTGTGTAGACGTTTGTGAAGCTCAGACTCACAATAACGTGTTCGAAGATCACAAACACACACAAACTTATATTCACTCATAGAATAACAAGACGTTCTTGAGTCACAACTTTATTTCTCTGGATGGATAAACATTTGATGCTCGCGCTTGATTTCATTAACAGGAAACACTCGCGACTCTTTCAAGTCATTCCTCGACGAAAATCTCTTCAAGCAAATAAAAACACAAACTTTCAGCCGTTTAAACAATTGTGCGTTTGAGTGACAGGCTAAAGGTTGAGTGACGGCGGAGACGAGGGTCCATCAGCGCCGACAGGAGGATGTTCTGCTGGTTCTACTGGAGGCTGCTGGTTCTGCTGGTTCTACTGGAGGCTGCTGGTGTGCAGCGCCTCCTGCTGGTCGTCCTTCTGCTTGAGTCGGTAATCGGCTAGTGCTGCCTTGATGGCGTCTTCGGCCAACACTGCGGACGAACGTTTGACGACATGAGAACAGATCGAACGACATCAAGCGTTTGATGAAAATAATTAACTGTTTAAAGTGTGTTTTTATTAAAGTCAACGTTTCAAATGTCTTTGTTATTTTTATTTTTTTTTAAATATAATTTATTAAAACCTTTCTATATTGAATATATATAATATTATTTTTATTTAAAAAAAAAAAAAAAATTAACTCATTTTATTCTTTGTTTTTTAAATAAAATTATTATTATTTTATTATTTATTTTACACATAAAGTTTGATATTTAAATTCCAACGATTCAAAAATAAATTCAATTGTTTTTAATTTGTAGCCTTTTTAAATACAATATAAAAATGTATTTAAATAATAATAATAAAATGTATATTGAGTCGACGCTGTGATTGGCTGAAAAATGTAAAGCATTTCATTAATATTTTGCTATTAATTAATTTAAAGACTTATAATTAAAATAAAAAGGTTTTATTGTAGCAAATTAAATGAATTAAGAACATTAAACTCTGTGTAAAACAATTAATTAATTTTTATGAATATATTAATACAATTCAATTTCATTATTTTATCTTGTTTTTTAGTGAAACAAATGAATGTAAAAAAAATAGAGTTTATTAATAAATACAATTAAATTATTTAATTAAAACAAATTCAACCTTTAAATATAGAAATTATTAAATTCAATAGTAAAAATGTTAAAGTGTCTTATCGTAAAAGAAAGGTTAAAGTAATAAAAACATAATGTATTTTTAATAATATATGATTTTTTATTCATTTATTTAGAAAAAAAAAGGAAAATAAATGTAGTTTAAAATAAACATATAATTAATAATTCCAAGCGTAAAAATAAATAAATCTCTAAGTTTCAACATTTGATTCAATCTCTTCTACACCAGCGTGACTCTGACACAGCAGCGCCCCCGTCTGACACAAGCATGAACTGCAGGACCTACTGGAGCAGTGCAGCTTGACGGGAGGGAGGCTCAGCTCTCTGGCGATGTCAGTGTTTCTGATGCTCAGAGCTTCGTCCACCTGGAGCCACAGAGACGACAGGTGTCACGCGTCAATCAAACGTCCGGCTCACGTTCCACTCACAGACTTCCCCTTCACCCACTCGGTCGCCAGGGAACTGGACGCGATGGCGGAACCACAGCCGAACGTCTTGAACCGGGCGTCGACGATCTTCCCGTCCTGGTCCACCTGGATCTGAGGAGAGTCCAGAGTTCTGACCCGTCAATCACTGCTTCAACATACTGAGGTTCGACCTGTCAATCACTGCTTCAACGTACTGTGGTTCGACCTGTCAATCACTGCTTCAACATACTGTGGTTCGACCTGTCAATCACTGCTTCAACATACTGTGGTTCGACCTGTCAATCACTGCTTCAACATACTGAGGTTCGACCTGTCAATCACTGCTTCAACATACTGAGGTTCGACCTGTCAATCACTGCTTCAACATACTGAGGTTCGACCTGTCAATCACTGCTTCAACATACTGAGGTTCGACCTGTCAATCACTGCTTCAACATACTGAGGTTCGACCTGTCAATCACTGCTTCAACATACTGAGGTTCGACCTGTCAATCACTGCTTCAACATACTGAGGTTCGACCTGTCAATCACTGCTTCAACATACTGAGGTTGATTTATTGATACTTTATTCTTATAGTTGTATCTATGATTTATTGATACTTTATTCTTATAGTTTTATCTATGATTTATTTATACTTTATTCTTATAGTTGTATCTATGATTTATTGATACTTTATTCTTATAGTTTTATCTATGATTTATTGATACTTTATTCTTATAGTTGTATCTATGATTTATTTATACTTTATTCTTATAGTTTTATCTATGATTTATTTATACTTTATTCTTATAGTTTTATCTATGATTTATTGACACTTTGTTCTTATAGTTTTATCTATGATTTATTTATAATTTATTCTTATAGTTTTATCTATGATTTATTGATACTTTATTCTTATAGTTTTATCTATGATTTATTGATACTTTATTCTTATAGTTGTATCTATGATTTATTGATACTTTGTTCTTATAGTTGTATCTATGATTTATTTATTCTTTATTCTTATAGTTTTATCTATGATTTATTGATACTTTATTCTTATAGTTTTATCTATGATTTATTTATACTTTATTCTTATAGTTTTATCCATGATTTATTGATACTTTATTCTTATAGTTGTATCTATGATTTATTGATACTTTATTCTTATAGTTGTATCTATGATTTATTTATACTTTATTCTTATAGTTGTATCTATGATTTATTGATACTTTATTCTTATAGTTGTATCTATGATTTATTTATTCTTTATTCTTATAGTTGTATCTATGATTTATTGATACTTTATTCTTATAGTTTTATCTATGATTTATTGATACTTTATTCTTATAGTTGTATCTATGATTTATTTATACTTTATTCTTATAGTTTTATCCATGATTTATTGATACTTTATTCTTATAGTTGTATCTATGATTTATTGATACTTTATTCTTATAGTTGTATCTATGATTTATTTATACTTTATTCTTATAGTTTTATCCATGATTTATTGATACTTTATTCTTATAGTTGTATCTATGATTTATTGATACTTTATTCTTATAGTTGTATCTATGATTTATTTATACTTTATTCTTATAGTTGTATCTATGATTTATTGATACTTTATTCTTATAGTTGTATCTATGATTTATTTATACTTTATTCTTATAGTTTTATCCATGATTTATTGATACTTTATTCTTATAGTTGTATCTATGATTTATTTATACTTTATTCTTATAGTTTTATCCATGATTTATTGATACTTTATTCTTATAGTTGTATCTATGATTTATTGATACTTTATTCTTATAGTTGTATCTATGATTTATTTATACTTTATTCTTATAGTTGTATCTATGATTTATTGATACTTTATTCTTATAGTTGTATCTATGATTTATTTATTCTTTATTCTTATAGTTGTATCTATGATTTATTTATACTTTATTCTTATAGTTGTATCTATGATTTATTGATACTTTGTTCTTATAGTTGTATCTATGATTTATTTATTCTTTATTCTTATAGTTGTATCTATGATTTATTGATACTTTATTCTTATAGTTGTATCTATGATTTATTTATACTTTATTCTTATAGTTTTATCTATGATTTATTGATACTTTATTCTTATAGTTGTATCTATGATTTATTGATACTTTATTCTTATAGTTTTATCTATGATTTATTGATACTTTATTCTTATAGTTGTATCTATGATTTATTGACACTTTGTTCTTATAGTTTTATCTATGATTTATTTATGCTTTATTCTTATAGTTTTATCTATGATTTATTGATACTTTATTCTTATAGTTTTATCTATGATTTATTGATACTTTATTCTTATAGTTTTATCTATGATTTATTTATACTTTATTCTTATAGTTTTATCCATGATTTATTGATACTTTATTCTTATAGTTGTATCTATGATTTATTGATACTTTATTCTTATAGTTGTATCTATGATTTATTTATACTTTATTCTTATAGTTGTATCTATGATTTATTGATACTTTATTCTTATAGTTGTATCTATGATTTATTTATACTTTATTCTTATAGTTGTATCTATGATTTATTGATACTTTATTCTTATAGTTTTATCTATGATTTATTGATACTTTATTCTTATAGTTGTATCTATGATTTATTGACACTTTGTTCTTGTAGTTTTATCTATGATTTATTTATGCTTTGTTCTTATAGTTTTATCTATGATTTATTGACACTTTGTTCTCCCCTCACTGAGGACACAACAGATGTTTCCTGCTCCACACACTCAAGTCTCCAGGAGAGGAAGTCGCTCATCAAACCTGGAGCTTCATGACGTCTCCACAGGCCGGAGCTCCCACCAGACCAGTCCCCACGTTCCTGGAGTTCTTGTCCAGCGTCCCCACATTCCTGGGGTTCTCGTAGTGATCCACCACCTGCAGAGATCGGGTTAGAAAACCTTTTATTCTGCGACACAAACCCTACAACCGAGTGGACGTGCGTTACACAAGCCATGTCAAGGTGACGTCCATGACTCTGGAATAAACGGATTAGACGAGATCTCATCGTTCACTGGAGCACAATCTGCTGAGTCACTGTGACCGACACAAAAGTGTGTGTCGTCACTGTGACCGACACAAAAGTGTGTGTCGTCACTGTGACCGACACAAAAGTGTGTGTCGTCACTGTGACCGACACAAAAGTGTGTGTCGTCACTGTGACCGACACAAAAGTGTGTGTCGTCACTGTGACCGACACAAAAGTGTGTGTCGTCACTGTGACCGACACAAAAGTGTGTGTCGTCACTGTGACCGACACAAAAGTGTGTGTCGGTCACTTTTGTGTCGGTCACAGTGACGACACAAAAGTGTGTGTCGTCACTGTGAACAACACAAAAATAACAATCATTTAAGAACCAAACAAGTGAAACATAAACTTCTCGTCTGAATCACAAACACATTTTACATCGAAAGATTATTCGTATATTTTCATCTTTTAATCTAGAATAACATACTTTTACTAGTTTATTATTATAATAATACATTTAAAGTGTCTTTCCTGACACTCAACTTACAAATGCATTTAAAACAGCAAAACACATGAAAACATGATATAAAAACACATGAAAACATGATATAAAAACACATGAAAACATGATATAAAAACACATGAAAACATGATATAAAAACATGAAAACATGATATAAAAACACATTAAAAAGAAACTGCATCAGCAAAACAAAAAGTGGATACATTTGCAGAAATATATATCATTTTTTATTTATGTGTAATAGAAAATCGGATGTTTAGAATTAATAATACATTATTTATGAACGACATTATTTCTTCAATAATATAATATAATTTCGTCTTTATTTTTAACTCTTGTTCAACCAGATACAAATGCATATTTTCAGAGAGAATATATATATATTTCTTATTTCTAACGTTAATAATCAGTTCAAACCATGTAACGTTTCAATAATAGAAGTTTAACAACAGAATAACATTATATTTTCCTCTCGAAATGTTGACGAGATCCATTGTTTTTCTATAACATATATTTCTACTATTTTAACTTTAACATGGTTTTATTGTCACGCTTCAGATGTATCTTATTTCACGTCATCTTCGCAATTTTATTTTTATTTTATTCATGTTTCGTCGCTGCTGACAAAACCAACATTTCTCTCTGTGACATTAAAACAAAAGTAAATATTTCAGAACGTTGTGAACTTAAAGCTGCTCAGACTAAACTGAGGAAAAGTGACAATAATAAATAAATAAATAAATAAATAGATACAAGAGTAAAGACACTTTGAACAGGTGTTTTTAAAAGTCAACTTTAGCATGTTAGCATGTTAGCTCACAAGGACACTTTACCTTCTGGTGGTAACTCTGGCTGAAGACCTCCGGGAGAGACATGGTCCTGGTCAGGAGACCCAGAGGACGACGACAGGAGTTCGCGACGACAGCCATGTTCATCATGTTCATCATGTTCATCATGTTCATCATCTTCCTCTTCAATAACAAAGTCGTGGCGCAGTTTCAACTGAAATACTGCTGCGTCACGGAGGGGCGTGGCCTCGACGAGCGTCTGCGCATGACCGTCACGTGGAGTTACGTAAATAAAAGATATCGATTATTAAATAACGCAAAATATTATTATATTATTATACAACGAAATTTCGTTTGGTAGTAATAATGAGGAAACAATGATCAAAACGTTGCCACAATATTAAACAACAAAGTATTTCAGTGTCGTCAAAATATTAGTTAATTCAACATTTGAAAGGATGAAACTTTGAATTATTTATTGATATATTGTTGGTTATTAAAGCATTTAATTATTTATTTAAATTTGTATCATTAGTATCATATTAAAGGGTTGAATTTGTTTGTTTTTTAAATAATAGAGTTTCTATAATCTGTAAAATATTGAGTAATGTTTGTTTTTTAATTTAATTAAAGTCCAATATTTTTTTAAATAGTTGAATATTCTAATACCAGTAATTAAAAAAAAATGTTTTGATGGTTTAATAGGATTTTAACAAGAAAGATTGAATGATGAAGAATAAAGTTAATGTATAGTTATATAGTTAAGATTATAAAATAGAATAACGTACTTTATGTGACAAAAATGGATCAAATTCACAAACATCCATAAAACATTAGAAAACGAATGTTTTTCAATATCATCAAAATATTAGTTAATTCAACATTTGAAAGTATGAAACTTTGAATTATTTATTTAAATATTTTTGGTTATTAAAGCATTTAATTATTTATTGAAAAAAGTTATTTTTTTCAAATATTTATTTATATTAAAGGGTTGAATTTGTTTTATTTTTAAATAATAGAGTTTCTATAATCTGTAAAATATGTAGAAATGTTTAAAAAAAAAAAAAAGAATTAAATTCCAATATTTCCTAAATAAATTCTATATTTATTTTTAATAGTTTAATATTCTAATACCAATAATTAAAAAAAAAATGTTTTGATGGTTTAATAGGATTTAAACATGAAAGATTGAATGATGAAGAATAAAGTTAATGTATAGTTATATAGTTAAGATTATAAAATAGAATAACGTACTTTATTTCACAAAACTGGATCAAATTCACAAACGTCCATAAAAGGTTAGAAAACCATGTTGAGAAAGAAAAGGTTTAAAGTGGTGTTTGTCGAGAGGTTGTGAAATGTCATGAATGAAATGACTCCGTGTGCGATTGTGTCACAAATCTAGCGACTCGACATCTTTTCTTCGTTGCTCAAGAGCGTCCGATGTTTTTAGAGAAGCTTGAGTCGAAACTGACGAAATACTTCAGTATAATTCACTTTATTTCTGTTCAAAAACCTCTGATCCGTTCAAGATAAACCACGTCATGCGAGTGTTTTTCCATTTCCTTAAATCCACTCCTATTCCTTTAACCTTTAACCTTCATCCGTGTGCAATAGAATCTTCAGAATATTGAATTAATTTAACTTTCCACTGTTTTTTTTAAGCATATTGTTATTTTTGATTAGTTTATTTAAATAATTTCTATATTGAAAGGTTTTTTTTTTAATTTAAATAATAATAATTTCATTTTTAAATATATTATTTACAGCTAGACTATGATATTCTGATTCCAATAATTCAAAAATATATTTTCTAAATGTAATTTAAATTCAGTTCAAAAATGTTGGTATAAAAGTGTCACCAGACGATATCAAAAATACTGAGCTACTTACAAATATTGAATTAAATTATTCAAAAATAAAACCTCAATGTTTACCAAAAAAAAAGGAATTAAACGTTAACGGTTTTACATTTGAAATGTTAAATCAAATACAGAACATGAACATGTTAATAATCTTGTTCTTCTCTCACCAACAGTGACTCACTGTGTCTTCTGACCAATGACTGGGTGACTTCTGGACTCACGACCACAAGCAGAAGTGAGAAGTTTGGACCCCGGAGGCATCGGAGCCACTTCTGGTCCGGTCGGCGCCGCGAGCACGAGTGACTCGGATCGTGTCCGAAACTGACGCCTTGAACGCCCTCCAGGGTCACCATGAGCGTGGACTACATCGAGTACGAAGACTACACCTGGGACAACGCCACGGAAAACATCTCCGTCGTGTCGGAACACCTGAACCTCACCCGCCCTTCTTCTTCTGCGGGGGGTCACATCCTGGAGGTCCTCAACGTCACCATCTGTCTCCTGGGTCTCCTGGGGAACTCCCTGGTCATCTACATCTGCGGCTGGAAGATGAAGAGAACCGTGATCACCACCTGGTACACCAGCCTGGCCGTGTCCGACTTCCTGTTCTGTGCCTTCCTCCCGCTGGAGGTCTACTACCTGATCACGTCCCACTGGCCGTTCGGACAGGTCTTCTGCAAGCTCACCTCCTCCATCCTCTTCCTGAACATGTACAGCAGCGTGTTCCTCCTGGTTCTGATCAGCACCGATCGTTGCGTGATGGTTTCCTTCCCGGTGTGGTCGCACAACAACCGCACGGTGGGCAGAGCGCTGGCGGCCGTGGTCCTGATGTGGGCGCTCTCCGGCCTCCTCACCCTCCCCTCGCTGGTCTTCAGGCGGACCACGGTTCACGGTTCCGTCACCCAGTGCCACACGTCGTACGTGGACCGGCCCAGACACACGGCGGTGGTTCTGACCCGGTTCGTCTTCGGGTTCCTGATACCGTTCCTGATCATCGTGGCGTGCAGCGGCGTGCTGGCGGCGAAGATGCGAGGTCTGACCCTCAGGTCCACGAAGCCGTACAGAGTGATGGCCGCCCTGGTGCTGTCCTTCTTCTGCTGCTGGGTTCCCTATCACACCTTCGTCCTCCTGGAGCTGGACTTCCAGAACCACGACCTGGAGGTTCTCCACACGGGACTGAAGGTCGGGGCCACACTGGCGTCGGCCAACAGTTTCATTTCACCGGTTCTCTACGTCTTTATCGGGAACGACTTCAAACGAACGCTGAGGCGTTCACTGACCTCGCGGATAGAAGAAGCGTTGGCGGAGGACGTTCGCACGGGCGGACAAGTTCCCTCACGGGCCAAGTCCATGGAAGTCATACGGACAAAACTTACCTGTTAGTCAAGAAAAGTTTCGTTTCACGATCAATCTTTTCTGTTCAAATATTGTATTGAGTAGTATATATCATTTTTGTATAGTCAAGAGTGTGTTGTTATACAGTGATAGTGTAGTAACAAGTATAAATATGTGTAGTATTGTCCAGTACTTGACTCTGGTGTTGATAGTGTAGTAACAAGTATATATGTGTAGTATTGTCCAGTACTTGACTCTGGTGTTGTGATAGTGTAGTAACAAGTATATATGTGTAGTATTGTCCAGTACTTGACTCTGGTGTTGTGATACTGTAGTAACAGGGATATATGTGTAGTATTGTCCAGTACTTGATTCTGATGCTGTGATAGTGTAGTAACAAGATTATACGTGTAGTATTGTCCAGTACTTGACTCTGGTGCTGTGATAGTGTAGTAACAAGTATATATGTATAGTATTGTCCAGTACTTGATTCTGGTGCTGTGATAGTGTAGTAACAAGTATATATGTGTAGTATTGTCCAGTACTTGATTCTGGTGCTGTGATAGTGTAGTAACAAGATTATACGTGTAGTATTGTCCAGTACTTGATTCTGGTGCTGTGATAGTGTAGTAACAAGTATATATGTGTAGTATTGTCCAGTACTTGACTCTGGTGTTGTGATAGTGTAGTAACAAGTATATATGTGTAGTATTGTCCAGTACTTGACTCTGGTGCTGTGATAGTGTAGTAACAAGTATATATGTGTAGTATTGTCCAGTACTTGACTCTGGTGTTGTGATAGTGTAGTAACAAGTATATATGTGTAGTATTGTCCAGTACTTGACTCTGGTGTTGTAGTATTTACAGACCACATAACTCTTGACGAAGTCGTAACTACTTTCATTTGTTTTCAAACCAAAATATGTCCAAACATCAGCTTTAAAAGCTGCTGGACTCGCTGTATCCTCTCGTCCTCAGTCATCATTCTTCCTTTAGCTGTGGAGCAACGTAACGAATGCTACCATCTAGAGGCCGGAAGTTTGATTGCAATGCGAAAATAAACTGCAGTGAATATTTATGTTTTAATTGTAATTTTAAAATATGACGCAATTCTTTTGAATATCAATCAGTTTTGTGGAAAAATAAATCGATATATTTAAGTGTATCATTGTTTTCTTGGGTGACTTAGAACAAACTGAGGAACCTGGTGTTGTATTTGACAAATGTTTCTAGTTCAACACTGAACAAAACTGACACAAATTGTTTCCAGTGAGAAAAATCTATAAACTTAAATGATGTCACAACATGATCTTATAATGTGTTTGTGTCGTTTACACTATTGTAACAGTTTATTTAGTGTCTAAACCAGAAGGATGTGTCTCGTCTGCAGTTCATACTAAACTCTTCTGAGCCGCTCTAGTAGAAGAACTCACATTTCTCCTTCAAACTCTTCACTGGCTGCCAGTTTCTTTCAGGATCATTTTAAAATTCTGGTTCTTCCTAAGTTTTGGAACCATCTCTGTGTTTGATGATCTACTGACTCCTTCAAGAAACATCTGTGTTTGATGATCTACTGACTCCTTCAAGAAACATCTGTGTTTGATGATCTACTGACTCCTTCAAGAAACATCTGTGTTTGATGATCTACTGACTCCTTCAAGAAACATCTGTGTTTGATGATCTACTGACTCCTTCAAGAAACATCTGTGTTTGATGATCTACTGACTCCTTCAAGAAACATCTGTGTTTGATGATCTACTGACTCCTTCAAGAAACATCTGTGTTTGATGATCTACTGACTCCTTCAAGAAACATCTCTGTGTTTGATGATCTACTGACTCCTTCAAGAAACATCTGTGTTTGATGATCTACTGACTCCTTCAAGAAACATGTGTGTTTGATGATCTACTGACTCCTTCAAGAAACATCTGTGTTTGATGATCTACTGACTCCTTCAAGAAACATCTCTGTGTTTGATGATCTACTGACTCCTTCAAGAAACATGTGTGTTTGATGATCTACTGACTCCTTCAAGAAACATCTGTGTTTGATGATCTACTGACTCCTTCAAGAAACATCTGTGTTTGATGATCTACTGACTCCTTCAAGAAACATCTGTGTTTGATGATCTACTGACTCCTTCAAGAAACATCTGTGTTTGATGATCTACTGACTCCTTCAAGAAACATGTGTGTTTGATGATCTACTGACTCCTTCAAGAAACATCTGTGTTTGATGATCTACTGACTCCTTCAAGAAACATCTGTGTTTGATGATCTACTGACTCCTTCAAGAAACATGTGTGTTTGATGATCTACTGACTCCTTCAAGAAACATCTGTGTTTGATGATCTACTGACTCCTTCAAGAAACATCTCAAGACACTTTTATTTGTGTTTTCATTGATTCTCTGAGACTCTTGTGTTTGTCTCTGTGTTATCTTGATCTTTTAAGTATTTATTTTATTGAATATTGTTTTGATTGTTTCAGTTCTTTGTGACCCTGGTCTAGAAAAGCGTTATATAAATATTACTAACTTACTAACTTTTCCTCCACAAGTCTTCACGATGACAAACTAATCCAATATAAGAAATTCTGTCTGATACCAATATCAGGTTTATTGTAAAACATGTTTGCGAAACATTTCGAAGAAAGATAAAAAGTTTTTCCTCCTGCGATGTTTATGATCGTCTACGTCACTGATGCGTTGACACGCGAGTGTTTCTAAGTCTTTCTGTCAGTGAGAGATTAGATGAACTCAACCTCAGAGAAGTTTCCAGAGGCTCAACAGAGACAAAGTGATTCTTCATCGACTTCTTCGCACCTGAAAACATGCTGGCGTGTGTTTTTATACGTTCATGTGACTGTTTCCTCCTTGTGTTGATCAGACATATGTAGCTTTTTTAAACTTGTGCTTTTTATCAACACAAACATATTTTAGTGTCGCACACCAATGGTTTTGTTGCCTCAAGTTGTTTACACACCGTTGACTGGAATCATTGTCGTCAACTGTTGTTCAAGAGGATCTTAAAACTAAATATAGTTGAACATCTTTCCACTGATTAAGTATATTTTTGAACTGATTATTGTTTGTAACCGTGATTCTTATTCTGATGCTTTTGTTAAACCTCGATCTGACGAGTTAAAGCTGAATTTATGAACATGTATGAACCTTTAGTTATATAACAAACACCATGTTTGTGTGTGTGTGTGTGTGTGTGTGTGTGTGTGTGTGTGTGTGTGTGTGTGTGTGTGTGTGTGTGTGTGTGTGTGTGTGTGTGTGAAGATAAATGAACCATAATTATGTTCATCATTTCTTCTTCTTCTGCACTGAATGAATCACAGTCACAGTCAGAATCTATTGTCGTTGTCAAAGTTCAACCAAATGAAAGTTCATCATCCAGACGGAGCACATGACGACACGTTTCAAGTAAAAATATCAAAGAAGGTTAAAAAGATGAATAAAAAAGAAGAAACAAAGATAGAGAAGCAGCAGAGGTCAGAGGTCAGAGGTTTTATCATATTGTCTCGTTATTCAAATGTTTTTTTCAAGATGCTCTGAGATGTGAACAAATGTCTTTATTGATCCTTATTTGTGTTTATTCACTTCACGTATAGCTGAGAGTAGAAACTGATCCTGAGTCTGTTTGTGTTCGAGGACCTGAAGCGTCAGAGGGCGGCAGGTGAACAGGTGAGGAACAGGTTAGCAAGGGTTCAAGATGTTGGAGGCAGCGAGAGGTCAAGATGTCACTCTGGGTGGGCAGAGGTCAGTGTTGATGACCCTCCATAGTCCTGTCCTGTCGCCGTGGCAACATATGGTTCTCCAGTAGGACAACACACAGAGCAGCAGTAGAAGGACAGCAGCAGCTTCTCCTCCAGGTTGTTGTTCCTGAGGATCCTCAGAAAGTCAAGTCGCTGCTGGACCTTCTTGACTATTGTAGTGATGTTTAAATGCATTGGGAAAAACCCCTGTGGAAAGGGAGAGGTTCACCATATTGGTAACCCAGGGGCCAATTACATCAAATACTTTGATAAAAAGCCTACAAGGAAGGTCGTCATCTGAGCAAGAGGAGGGTTTCATCTTGTTCACTAGTGCCGAAACATCACCCAAAGATACAGAAGTGAAGAAAGACCAAGAGGAGGAGAAGGGCTCAGAGACAGTAGGGGTTCCAAACAAAGGGAGAGAGATTTTCTCTTTGATCAATTTAATTTTGTCAATGAAAAATCTCAACAATGCATTGCTGTCAGCTTCACAGAAGACCGGCGTGATTTGAGGAGCAGGAGACACGAGAGAATTAATCGTGTCAAACAACACTTTGGGGTTTTTCTTATTTGCTGCTACCAGTTTTCTGGTGTAATCAGATCTGGCAGTTTCCACCATCTCATTGTAAGAAGACATCAGATCCCTGAGGTGAAGTCTGTGCACCTCAAGTTTAGTGGACTTCCAGAGACGCTCAGTCTGACAAAGTCTCTTCAGACTCAGGAAATCTTCATTTTTCCAAGGGCACAGTTTTTTCTGAATTTTCAAGTTCGATTTAACAGGTGCCACTTGATCTAGTATTTCAACACAATGATCAGTGAAACAGTGAATCAAACGGTCCACGTCTGGACAGTCATCAAAGGAAAGAGCGTCAAACATAGCAGAAAAACTGTCTGCAGTATCGGCTGAGATGACACGCCTCTGAGACCTAACTTTCAAAGGCTTAGGTTCAGGGATGAAGTCCAGGTTGAACAAGACAAGAGAATGATCACTCAGATGGACATCATGTACAGATACATTAGAAATGTTCAGGCCAAGAGTAAAAACTAAGTCTAAAATGTGGCCTTTTTGATGAGTGGGTTCAGAAACATGTTGCTCAAAATTAAAGGCTTCTGTTAAAAGTTCTTTAGCAGAACAAGATGTGACGTCATCAACATGAAGATTAAAGTCTCCAAGAATAAGGACAGATTCCATTTGAATAATGGAAGATAAGAAGTCACTAAAGTCTTTCAAGAACATCGCCGCAGGACCAGGCGGACGGTAGATTGACACACAATAGAAAGGTCTTGTAGAACCAACCAAGATCATCTGAGATTCAAAAGAAGTGAATTCCTGTGTCTGAATCACTTTGCAAGAACAACTCTCCCTAAAAACAGTAGCAAGACCTCCCCCACGACCAGAGAGGCGAGGCTTCCCCAGAACAGCGTTCCCTACTGGACAGAGTTCGTACAGATGAATAAACTCTTCCTCTCTCTGCCAAGTCTCAGAAAGACATAATAAATCCAAATTAACTCTTGTGAAAAGATCATTAAGAATAAAGGATTTATTAGTAATGGAGCGAACATTAAGAAGTCCCACATTCAGCACCGATGATGTCACTGACGACGCCGCGTCACTGACAGGCGCGCAGAGCGGGATCTTTTGAAGCGAACAGCGGTCACGTGGGTACCAGCTGACACTGAAGTTCAACTCCGTAGTAAAAGCCGAATTAAAGAGAGGAAATGAAAAAATCTTACCACCTTTCGCTGAGGTCTGGACAGACGGCAGCGCTGATGTGTCGTCACGCTCTTCAGCGAGAGGAATGTCGATCAAACAACGATGACGTTCGATGACGTCAGACCGACTCCATCGCTTGTGGAAATCGCCCGAGAGATCAAACGATATTCCACAGAGTCCGAGTCGATGAGAAGCGAAGGAGGAAACACATTCACGAGACGTTGGTAACTGTCGCGAGTGAAGTCCTCCATCGACTCTCTGATGTTGAAAAGAGCATCACGATCATAGATCATAGATGCTTGAGACATATCTTTAGTGATATGAGCATAATATCCGGACAAGTAGTCGTTAAAACGACTGTTTTTGGCAATTATTGCAAGAGCTCACGTTCTAGCAGCCGATCAAACGCTTGCCGGAAGCGGAAGTGATGCTGTAATACTAAGTAATACTGAGGAGACTCACAGAGTAATACTTCAGAGACCCGCAAAGTAGTACTACAGAGACTTGCATAGTAATACTAAGGAGACTCACAGAGTAATACTTCAGAGACTTGCAAAGTAGTACTACAGAGACTCACAGAGTAATACTTCAGAGACTTGCAAGGTAATACTACAGAGACTTGCATAGTAATACTAAGGAGACTCACAGAGTAATACTTCAGAGAACCGCAAAGTAGTACTACAGAGACTTGCATAGTAATACTAAGGAGACTCACAGAGTAATACTTCAGAGACTCGCAAAGTAATACTACAGAGACTCAGGGAGTAATACTTTAGAGACTCGCAAAGTAATACTACAGAGACTTGCATAGTAATACTAAGGAGACTCACAGAGTAATACTTCAGAGACTTGCAAAGTAGTACTACAGAGACTCACAGAGTAATACTTCAGAGACTTGCAAAGTAATACTACAGAGACTTGCATAGTAATACTAAGGAGACTTACAGAGTAATACTTCAGAGAACCGCAAAGTAGTACTACAGAGACTTGCATAGTAATACTAAGGAAACTCACAGAGTAATACTTCAGAGACTCGCAAAGTAATACTAAAGGGACTCAGGGAGTAATACTTTAGAGACTCGCAAAGTAATACTACAGAGACTTGCATAGTAATACTAAGGAGACTCACAGAGTAATACTTCAGAGACTTGCAAAGTAGTACTACAGAGACTCACAGAGTAATACTTCAGAGACTCGCAAAGTAATACTACAGAGACTCACAGAGTAATACTTTAGAGAGTCGCAAAGTAATACTACAGAGACTTGCATAGTAATACTGAGGAGACTCACAGAGTAATACTTCAGAGACCGGCAAAGTAGTACTACAGAGACTTGCATAGTAATACTAAGGATACTCACAGAGTAATACTTCAGAGACTTGCAAAGTAGTACTACAGAGACTCACAGAGTAATACTTCAGAGACTTGCAAAGTAATACTACAGAGACTTTCATAGTAATACTAAGGGGACTCACAGAGTAATACTTCAGAGACCCGCAAAGTAGTACTACAGAGACTTGCATAGTAATACTAAGGAGACTCACAGAGTAATACTTCAGAGACTCGCAAAGTAATACTACAGAGACTCACAGAGTAATACTTCAGAGACTCGCAAAGTAATACTACAGAGACTCAGGGAGTTATACTTTAGAGACTCGCAAAGTAATACTACAGAGACTTGCATAGTATTACTAAGGAGACTCACAGAGTAATACTTCAGAGACTCGCAAAGTTATACTACAGAGACTCACAGTAATACTTTAGAGCGGGGGTGTGCTCACAATTTTTCGGTTCGCGAGCTACTTTTATAATTGTCAAGTTCAAAAGATCTACCTTCATCAAATTTGCTCAACAGAAGTAAGAACATACTTCACTCACATGACTTGAAGTGAATGATAGTCATGATGGAAGGATGTGTGGATTTAATCATCTTCATAGAAATACTAACTTACATAAATAACTAGAGTCAGTCAGTGAGGAGCATATTTCCTCATAAGAAGATACTTTTCCTCTGAGAGTAACTTCCAAAGATGTCCATGAGACCAGTGCTGTGTCTCAAATCGCATACTAGTGTACTAAAAGTTAGTATTTTTAGTACGTTAGTGTGTCTCAATTCTTAGTATGCGAAATTTAGTGCGCCATGCATACTAAATTGGCGTACAAACACGCCCACAAAACTAGCATGGTTCGATGGACACTAACCATACTAAACAGCCGCCATTTTAGTGACGTTTTAAACGGAAGTTACGTCATATATAAATGCATATATATGCATATACTTAAATGTGTATTTTCAGCAGCAGTAGGAGGATAAACACGTCTTCGCTGCTGATACCAGCTTAAATATCTCGCGATTATTTAGATTCTCATATTTTTTCTTTATTTCTTTTTCCAAAGTTGCAATACGTGCTGCCAGCAGGTGTCGGCGATAGCGTTCAAACAGCTGCTTGAAACATCGTTAAATAGAAGTAGAAGAAGAAGCTGTCATGTGATTTCCGGTTAGTGTGTAGCTTCAGGGTTTGATTTGAGACATACTATCTGTGGAGGATTTGCGTACTAGTTAGTATGCATTCTAAACCGATGCATACTAACTTCTAGCATACTAAGATTAGTATGCGATTTGAGACACAGCACTGGTCTCAGTGTCAGCATGTGTTAAATCTCATCCTCCACTGCAGACAAGTTCAGACTCATATGTACTAAGAGTTGCATTGATTTCCTACTAAAAATGGTCGTTCATTCGAACCCATATGATGCACAAAAATATTCATGTGTAAGAATCTGTGACACAAATTCAAGTCCTTTCCCTTTGTTCATCTGAACCAACAAATATTTCAGACGGATTCATCCCTTTTGTTATGTCTCGTGTGTCTTTCTTGGTGTTTCCTGTTTTTATTTTGAAACCTGCTCCCTTCTGTGTCTGTGAGTTTCCTTTCCGGTCCCTCCCCCTGCTGATTGTTATTGTCTCCACCTGTCTTGTGTTCTGCAGCTGCCAGTGATTGCTGGCAGTCTTCATATTCTGCTCACTCTCCCTCAGTCTTTGTTGTCCCGTGTTCGTCTAGTATGTGGTTCACATTTCAGACTTCCAATTCGAGATTGTTTTGCCTTCCCGATTTTTGACCCTGGTACGTTTTCTTGTTTTTCTGCCTGCCTGTGCCCTTGACCTTATCGTTCTTCCTCATCATCTGGTCGTAAACTGCTAAAATTTAAGACAGGGTGCCGAATCTGTGGGACAGTACTCTATAAGTTTTCTGCATTTTAGCAGCTGAGAGTTGTTGGAATGAGCCTGCTCTTGTCACTGTTTTTGTTCAGGGCTTAGAGGATGCTGTCAGGGATCAGTTGGCCACCAGGGAGGAACCAGAGAGTTTAGAGGCTCTTATCAGCCTTGCCATAAGGATTGAAAACAGATTGAGGGAGCGATATGGTCAGACTTGTTGCAATCTACGGGAGCGTGTTAGCCGACCTGTACTGACGAGCGTCAGTGCTCAGGTGGACACACTTTTAGCTCCCCTGACTCACCTCACCGAATCACACTTCCTGCCCTGTTAACGACTGGCACGACCACAACCTCTGAGACTGTGTTGATCGACTCTGGTGCTGATGGAATTTCATTGATAAGAACTTTGCCCTCTCCCTTGACCTACCCCTGGTTAGACTTGACGTTCTGCGCCATAGATGGCAGACTTCTGACCGAAGTTACTCACCAGACCACCCCCCTTTCCCTCACTATTTCGGGTAACCATTCTGAGGCAATTTGTTTTCTTATCATTTCATCTCCCTCTTCTCCTATAGTTCTTGGTCTCCCGTGGCTTCGTCTCCATAATCTTCACTTTGACTGGGTGAATTCTACTGTACTTGGTTGGGGTCCTCGTTGTCTTTCACAGTGTCTTCGTTCTGCTCCTACTACCTCTCATCCTCCGCTTCCTGTTTCTCCCCCTCCTGATCTTTGCTCTGTTCCTCCGGAGTATCACAATTTGGGTGAGGTTTTTACCAAAGAGAGAGCTCATTCTCTACCACCACACCGTCCTTATGACTGCGCCATCGACTTGCTTCCCGGTTCCCCACTTCCCTGTAGTCGACTATACAAGGTTTCTCGTCCTGAGCGACAGGCCCTCGACACCTATATCGGGGAGTCACTGGAGGCAGGTTTGATTCGCCCCTCCTCTTCGCCTCTTACTGCAGGGTTCTTCTTCATCAGCAAGAAGGACAAGTCCCTGAGGCCCTGCATAGATTACAGGGGGTTGAACGGTATCACCATCAAGAACCGTTATTCCCTCCCACTCAGAGACCCGTCCTTTGATCCACTGAACAAGGCCATGGTCTTCACCAAGCTTGACCTTCGGAGTGCTTATCACTTGGTGTGTATTAGAGAGGGTGATGAGTGGAAGACGGCATTTAAGACTCCCTTAGGACACTTTGAGTATCTGGTCATGCCATTCGGCCTGACAAATGCCCCCGCGGTTTTTCAGAGACTTATTTATTAGGTTTTAAGGGATTTCCTGAATGACTTTGTTTATGTCTATCTTGATGACATTTTAATATTTTCTAGTTCCCAGGAAGAACCCCTCAGGCATGTCCGCCGCTTCTCCAACGGCTTTTAGAGAACAGACTATTCGTTAAGGCTGAGAAGTGCGAGTTTGGAGTTTCAACTGTGAGTTTTCTTGGCTTTATTTTAGGGCAGGGTCAGCTGAGGCCACCCGGGACCTCCCCCTTCCAGTGGAATCACGTAAGCTGGCCCCCAGGTTCGTTGGGCCATTTGAGATTGAGAGGATCATCAGTCCCACTGCCATGCGCCTCAAGCTTCCCCCGTCGCTCAAGGTCCACCCTCCGTTCCACGTGTCACTCCTGAAGCCTGTCACCTCCAGTCCTCTTAGTTCTTCAGCCGAGCCTCCACCTCCTCCACTCATCATTGACTATCACCCCGCTTACAGAGTTCACAAGATCCTGGAGGTACGCCGCAGAAGTCGGGGCTACCAGTATCTTGTAGACTGGGAGGGCTACGGTCCAGAGGAACACTCTTGGATATCCCGCTCTCTCATCCTTGACCTCTCCCTCTTCCGAGACTTCTACCGGGAGCACCCGGAAAGACCTGGTAGAACGCCTGGAGGCGCGACCTAGAGGGGGGGGTACTGTCATGTTTATGTTCTTCCTGTTTTATTTTGAAGGTGGTTTTCCGTTTGTATGTGTCCTGTGTTTTCCTTTGACAGACGCTGGCAGGTGCGCGGCTGGTGATGATTGAGTGGTGGGTTCTTCCTATTGATAAGGAGCATCTCTACCCGGAAGAACTCGCCAGAGTATTGCGTTTCCCTTCGATCTCGCTCCTCGCCTTTAAATCAGGACTTTGATGATCCTTTGGAGACTCCTGACGTTGTCAGCACTTTTATTTACTCACGTGAGTCTTTTTCTTTTAGTTGCTGTTGGGACCCCGATCTCCAGCCGTGCCCTGCCTTCGTCCCGAGTGTGATGTTATGAGTATAATAACATGTGAACTACATTACCCAGCATGCCACAGCAGTTGGGTGCATACGTGGAAGCCCCGCCTGTTGGTCTGTTCAAGGTAGCCATGCAGGAGAATGGTTACATGTTAATAAAGAGTCAAGTTTATATTAACACACCGGATATCACGCCTCGTCTGCTTATTGAAGCTTGACTGTGTTTGTTTTTGTTCCTATTCATTCCTATTACGGATCGTTTTGGATTTATTAAAGACTTTCTTCTGAACTTTTCCTCCGTGGATATATTGACTTCCGCATCTGGGTCTCCTGCCCTGATCGGATCGTGACATAAGCGCCTGACTTTTTATAAACCAGTGGAGCCTGAAGAGTGAATTCAACGCTCGGAAGATGAGCATGTAAGTTGTTTTATTATCATCAGCTCTCGTTGTGCACATCGACGTTCTATTGTCTCTTTTTAATATACTATTGCAGCGATATTATTGCTTTCGCTAGGAACCTTTTTGCATGTTTCCGTAGGACCGTTACTTGTGTGACACCAGTGAAAACAGTTTAACACGCTTTAAAAGTTTGTTTCTCCAGTTAATGTTACACGTTTGGATCTGAATGTGTTCGTGAAGAAGTGAGTTTCATAAAGTAGCAGTTTGTGTTTGTAGAATGTTATCTAGGTTTAATATTTAGACGAGTGTTTGTTTACGTTTGTTTCATATTTAGACGAGTGTTTGTTTACGTTTGTTTAATATTTAGACGAGTGTTTGTTTACGTTTGTTTAATATTTAGACGAGTGTTTGTTTACGTTTGTTTAATATTTAGACGAGTGTTTGTTTACGTTTGTTTAATATTTAGACGAGTGTTTGTTTACGTTTGTTTCATATTTAGACGAGTGTTTGTTTACGTTTGTTTTAATATTTAGACGAGTGTTTGTTTACGTTTGTTTCATATTTAGACGAGTGTTTGTTTACGTTTGTTTAATATTTAGACGAGTGTTTGTTTACGTTTGTTTAATATTTAGACGAGTGTTTGTTTACGTTTGTTTAATATTTAGACGAGTGTTTGTTTACGTTTGTTTAATATTTAGACGAGTGTTTGTTTACGTTTGTTTAATATTTAGACGAGTGTTTGTTTACGTTTGTTTAATATTTAGACGAGTGTTTGTTTACGTTTGTTTAATATTTAGACGAGTGTTTGTTTACGTTTGTTTAATATTTAGACGAGTGTTTGTTTACGTTTGTTTAATATTTAGACGAGTGTTTGTTTACGTTTGTTTAATATTTAGACGAGTGTTTGTTTACGTTTGTTTCATATTTAGACGAGTGTTTGTTTACGTTTGTTTAATATTTAGACGAGTGTTTGTTTACGTTTGTTTCATATTTAGACGAGTGTTTGTTTACGTTTGTTTAATATTTAGACGAGTGTTTGTTTACGTTTGTTTCATATTTAGACGAGTGTTTGTTTACGTTTGTTTCATATTTAGACGAGTGTTTGTTTACGTTTGTTTCATATTTAGACGAGTGTTTGTTTACGTTTGTTTAATATTTAGACGAGTGTTTGTTTACGTTTGTTTCATATTTAGACGAGTGTTTGTTTACGTTTGTTTCATATTTAGACGAGTGTTTGTTTACGTTTGTTTAATATTTAGACGAGTGTTTGTTTACGTTTGTTTAATATTTAGACGAGTGTTTGTTTACGTTCGCTTCGGTGCATTAAGTCGAAGATATTTCCAAATGTATCTTTATTTCAACATCCATGTTTGTCTCTGACGTGTTTCTGATGTTTAACGTCGTCTCTCGTCCCTCGCAGTCTCATCATTTATCATGAATCTAAAATAGCATCAATAATTTTAAGTCCTAGTTTGCAAATACAGTATTAAAACGTGACTTTAACACGGAAAACTAACTTCTCATCCTTTTTTCTTTTTTTTCCAGATTGATGTCATTCGAAAAGAAAGAAACCAAATCATTCATTAACTAAAGGTTGACAAATGTAGAAAGTTTCGATCAGTCCTATTTCTCCTCAGGTGAGACACATGGTAAATATTAATACTTCAGTTACTCCTCACAGTAGATGATATTAGGATCTGTTCATGTGGATCAACAGGTTGGAGCAGATCGTGGCAGAGACTTGTGACTGAGACTATAAAAGAGTTCACCTGTGAAGGAGTGTTTCAGTCGCAGAGACATGGAGACTAGAGTTGATCTGAGATCTTGTTGCATCTGTCTGGATCTACTGAAGGATCCAGTCACTCTTCACTGTGGACACAACTACTGTAAGACCTGTGTTGAAGGTCACTGGCAGGAGAAGAACATCTACGAGTGTCCTCAGTGCAGACGGAGCTTCAGCGAGAGACCTGTCCTCCAGAAGAACACTGTGTTAGCAGAGTTAGTGGAGGAGCTGAAGAAGACTGGAGCAGCTGAGGACCTCTGCTCTGCTGGACCTGAAGATGTGACCTGTGACGTCTGCACTGGGAGGAAGATGAAAGCCCTCAAGTCCTGTCTGGTGTGTCTGGTCTCCTACTGTCAGGAACATCTTCAGCCTCATCGAGAAGCTCCGGCCTTCAGGAGACACAAGCTGGTCCAGCCGTCCAAGCAGCTCCAGGAGATGATCTGCTCTGAACACGAGGAGGAGAAGAAGATGTTCTGTCGTTCTGATCAGCAGCTCATCTGTCATCTCTGTGCTGTGGACCAACACAAAGATCATGACATCGTCTCGACCACAGCAGAGAGGAGGGAGAGAGACAAAGACCTGGATCAGAGTCAAGGAAGGATCCAGCAGAAGATCCAGAAGAGAGAGAAGGAAGTGAAGCTGCTCCAGCAGGAGCAGAAGAACATCAGAGTCTCTGCTGAGGAAGCAGTGAAGGACAGTCAGGAGACCCTCGTCCAGATGATCCAGATGATCCAGAGAAGAATGCCTGACGTGGAGCAGAAGATCAGATCTCTGCAGGAGACTGAAGACGCTCGAGTCCGAGGACTTGAGGAGCAGCTTGAGCAGGAGATCTCTGAGCTGAAGAAGAAAGAGGCTGAGCTGCAGCAGCTGTCACTCACCGACAGTCACACCATCTTCCTGCAGAACTGGACCTCACTCTCAGAGGTCAGTGAAGACACGACCTCACTCTCAGAGGTCAGTGAAGACACGACCTCACTCTCAGAGGTCAGTGAAGACACGACCTCCTCCACGACCCTTGAGCAAACTCACCGTCGCTTCCAGGAAGTAACAGCAGCCGTGTCAGCCTGCAGAGACCAAGTCCAGGACCTTCTGAGAGACATGTGGACCGACATCTGTTGTCCTTCCAACAGAATGTTCCTTCCAGAGACCAGAGAGTAGTTCCTCACACACTCACAGGACATCACTCTGGATCCAAACACTGCAGACTCATATTTGATGTTGTCTGAAGGAAACAAGAAAGTGACAAACATGAGAAAACATCAGCCTCGTCCTGATCATCCAGACAGATTCAATTATCTTCAGGTCTTGAGTCAAGAGTCTCTGACTGGACGTTGTTACTGGGAGGTGAAGAGAACAGAAGGAGATGTTGATGTATCAGTTTCATACAAGAACATCAGCAGATCAGGAATAGAAAGTGTATTTGGTAATAATGACAAATCTTGGAGTTTATATTGTCACGTCTCTGGTTGTTCATTTAAACACAACAACATCCAAACTAAAGTCTCCAGAGTCAGACCCTCCACAGTGGGGGTGTACCTGGATCACTCTGCAGGTCTTCTGTCCTTCTACAGCGTCTCTGAGACCATGACTCTCCTCCACAGAGTCCAGACCAGCTTCACTCAACCTCTTCATGCTGGAGTCATAGTTTGGTCCTCGTGTGAGTTTGTGAAGCTGAAGTAGACGACAGTGAGATTGTGAGTCTCCAGGAGTGACATCATCACATGAAGCTTCAATGTTTGGATGAACGTCTCTGAGAACGTTTGTCGTTTGTGCCGCAGTGAAGACACAGTGACGTCATGTGACTGGATTAGAACCTCTGTGATTGGATTGTTCCTGATGATGACGAGTCTTCTTTAAATCTTCTTTAATAAACACCTTCATGATCCGGTGATGATGGCAGCAGTCGTTACTCAAGTACTCCACAGTACTACAAATATATCCTGGTTACTACAGTATCTCATTGGATGTTATGGTTGCCTCTGTATCGTGATACGTATCATCAGATTCTTGACAATACACACACTTACACAGCCAGTCGTCCACGAGGAGTCAGAAAGAAGAAGAATTGATGTACATTTGGTTTGGATTCAATATTACAGTCTGAAAGGAATTTGATTTTGTGAAAAAAAGATTTTCTCCAAAGAAGTAAAGATGAAAATGAGTTCAACACAAACTATATCTTGTATCAGAGAAACCAGATCCTTGGATTCAGTGTTATGTTGAGTTATGCTGTATTTTAAAAATGTACATATAGAAACATTGATTTTTATTCACTCAAATCTCGTCTTAAAACACACTTTTATTCTCTTTTAACACAGCATGAGACTCTGAGCTGTTTTTAGTGCTTTTGACTTGTTTTATTTTTGTGTTTTAACTGCTTTCTTAGTACTTTCATGTCATTGTTCAACACTTTGTATCGACTGTTGTTTTTAAAGTGTTTTATCAATAAACTTGATTGATTATTTGTTCTTATTGAAATGTTAATCTAAATCAATGAATTATCTTTTTGAATCATTTATTCTAAATATATAAATATATAGATTATATATATATTTGACACATTGAGTTCAATATTTTAATTCCAATAATTCAAAAACACATTTTCTAAATGCAATATTCTTTGGTTTATTCAATATAACATCGACATCTTTATATTTACTTTCTTACACCTTCGTTCTAAGATCACAATCAAAACTACTTTTATTGTTGTAAACACAACCGTGGATATTATGTGGTGACAACACAAAAGTACATGTTAATAATGAATAAATTAATACAAATAACACAAAAGTACATGTTAATAATGAATAAATTAATACAAATAGCACAAAAGTACATGTTAATAATGAATAAATTAATACAAATAACACAAAATTACATGTTAATAATGAATAAATTAATACAAATAACACAAAATTACATGTTAATAATGAATAAATTAATACAAATAACACAAAAGTACATGTTAATAATGAATAAATTAATACAAATAACACAAAATTACATGTTAATAATGAATAAATTAATACAAATAACACAAAAGTACATGTTAATAATGAATAAATTAATACAAATAACACAAAAGTACATGTTAATAATGAATAAATTAATACAAATAACACAAAATTACATGTTAATGATTAATAAATTAATACAAATAACACAAAATTACATGTTAATAATGAATAAATTAACACAAATAACACAAAATTAAATGTTAATAATGAATAAATTAATACAAATAACACGAAATTACATGTTAATAATGAATAAATGAATACAAATAACACGAAATTACATGTTAATAATGAATAAATTAATACAAATAACACAAAATTACATGTTAATAATGATTAAATTAATACAAATAACACAAAATTACATGTTAATAATGAATAAATGAATACAAATAACACGAAATTACATGTTAATAATGAATAAATTAATACAAATAACACAAAAGTACATGTTAATAATGAATAAATGAATACAAATAACACAAAAGTACATGTTAATAATGAATAAATTAATACAAATAACACAAAATTACATGTTAATAATGAATAAATTAATACAAATAACACAAAATTACATGTTATTAATGAATAAATTAATACAAATAACACAAAAGTACATGTTAATAATGAATAAATTAATACAAATAACACAAAATTACATGTTAATAATGAATAAATTAATACAAATAACACAAAATTACATGTTAATAATGAATTAATTAATACAAATAACACAAAATTACATGTTAATAATGAATAAATTAATACAAATAACACAAAATTACATGTTAATAATAAATAAATCAATACAAATAACACAACATTAGTGCAACAGTCCATACTTTCCATTTTGCACATTTTCTGCACTTTATACATAATTACATTTTTATTTATATTTTACGTTGTTTTTTTTACTGTTGGTGGAACAATTCACTAGCAATTGAAATAATAATAATTCTGGTTCTGATGTATAAACATGTTTTTGTATAGAATATAAGTCTTAATTAAGAAGATCAATATATTAGATTATTTTGTCCTTTATATATACTGTGTTTATACAAAATGTACCTTTCAATGTAAAACATATTTAATTCAAATCTTAAAAAAGCTTCATTTCAAGAATAAAATTCAAAGTGTCAACATTTGAAACATGAAAGCGTTCAATATTCTGACACTGATTGACTTCCGTCCTCAAGTTTGAACTAATGTTTGTTATTCTCTCTGTGAACGATCAACACACTGTGGTGTGTTCAGAGGATGATGTTGTGAACTTAACAATATGTTCCGTTACTATGAATCACAAACAGAAAACTATGAATAACAAATACAAAAAATAATAATAATTGGAATGAAATAAAAACAGATTTTTCTTTTTTTAAATGAGACATTGCCATAAAATGTCATACAAATAAATAATGAATGAGTGATATTAGTTCCATTAAAATGTGTATTATTCATATAGAATATTACAAATTGTTTTTTGTTTTTTTTAAATAATTCAAAAATGTATTTTGAAATTCAATTTTATTTTTACAGCATTTTAAATTCAATATAAAATGTTGGTGTAATAGGATATCAAAAGAGTTCTGAGGTACTTGATCAACTTCGATTATACCACTATTATACTATTGTACACTATTATACCTACATTTTTATATTGAATTAAAAAAACTTACAAGTTAGAAAAAATATTGAGTTCATGAAAATATTGTATTAATTTTTGGAATAAAAATATCAAACTTTAGGTGTAAAATTTGAAAATTTGAAAATTAAAAAAAAGATATACATATATACATATATATATATTGTAGTGATATTTAGTCACAAATAAACAAGCGTGGAATATCCGTGTAGGAGTTTTATTAACACACGTCTTTAGCCGTAGCTTCGGACCAAGAACAACACGTCACTCCCGATGTATCCATGCGCCGTGCGCTATAGAAAACATAGTCCCTTAACACCACATCTCCCTTCCTTTGAGTCTGTTGAGACACAGTGTTACCAGAACCTAATAAACATTTTCTTCAGAACAAATCAATAGAGATTTGTGCAAACAATATTTCAAGCATGTTTCTCGTAACATTTCTAATATCCCAGATATCACTCCTTTAACATCTAACTAGGGTATTCTCTCCGAACATTTATTGACACAAACTCCTTCAATCTTTCTGGAGGTTTTATTTCCACTTCTTCTCAACACTTTAGGACTCTCCGGTTTGACAGGAGAAGAATCTTCTTCTGTGGCTTCCGTTTGTTCACATTTTCCTTCTCAGTCTCGAGCCTTCAGTTGGTTGTTCAGGTGTTTAAACCGTTGTCTGAGATGATCTGTTTGGTCTCACTTCACCTTCGTCAGTCTGGACTATAGATGACCTTGGTGGATCAAAGCGTTTAACAACAGTCGCAGGTTTGATCCTTTTCCTGCTCTAGTTTTACACTAAAGTTCCGGATTGCAGCTCCGGCAAGGGTTTAGGATTGTACCTTGTGTTAAAGTTTCGACTGTACCTTTCCTTTCCTTCTGCATCTTTTTGCCTCACCTGCATCAGATCAGGCCATGCAGGCTGCGATCTAAGCTTCAATGGTTGGAAGAGTTGTGCGGATTTGTCTTCCCAACATCAACTGAGCTGGACTCACTCCAGTCACTTGTAAAGGTGTTGCTCTGTAGGACAAGAGTGCTAGTGATGGATCACTCTGTCTCAGGATCTGTTTTGCAGTTTGCACTGCCCTCTCTGCCTCACCATTAGCCTGTGCATTATTCTAGTTATATGATCAAAATCATAAGCTCTTGAAAAAGGCTGCAAACTCTTGACCTGAAAACTGTGGTCCTCTGTCAGTTATGAGTTTGTTTGGACAACCCCATCTTGCAAAGATGTTCTTCAGGCTGAAAACTGTACTGTCAGTGGTCAATTTTGAAAGGTGCAAAATTTCAATATACCGGGAAAAATAATCAACCACCACTAAATCGTTTTTTCCCTCAAAGTGACAAATGTCCGCCGAGATTCTCTCCCACGGACGACCTGGTAGCGGTGAACAGATAAGAGGCTCTTTCCTGTGAGATGGTTTCATCTCCTGACATTCTCTACACCACAGGTGTCAAACCGCTCCAGAAAAGGTTCAGGGGTCAATTTCTCTCAATTCTACATTCAAATGATAGAATATTTTGTGGAATAGTCACATCTTCAAGAAGAGATCAATGTCAGTCCATGATTGTTACCCATGGAAAGTATTTATTTATCTTCAATGTTCCATTTAAATGATCTAAAACAGGGGTGTCACACTTTTTCGGTTGGCGAGCTACTTTTCTAAAGATCAAGTTCAAAAGATCTACGATCATCAAATTTGCTCAACAGAAGTAAGAACATACTTCACTCACATGACTTGAAGTGAATGATAGTCATGATGGAAGGATGTGTGGATTTAATCATCTTCATAGAAATACTGACTTACATAAATAACTAGAGTCAGTCAGTGAGGAGCATATTTCCTCATAAGAAGATACTTTTCCTCTGAGAGTAACTTCCAAAGATGTCCATGAGACCTGGTCTTAAGCTCAGTGTCAGCATGTGCGTGACACGAATTGGAGCCTTTTTCCATGTCGAAATCAACAAACAATTCAGACGGGTTCATCCCTTTCCATGCCTCCATTTCAATATGTCCATCATGTTTAAATGAAGCACAAGAATTAAATTGATCCATTTCTGTGATCATGAAAAAAAACAAAAACAAATAAACATGAATTTAAACTAACAGTTTATATGTGTTAATTTTAAACATGTCTGATATGAATCACACAAGTGGATTATTTAAATGTTAAAACATCTTCAGATGAAGTTTAACGAGAATAAAACTGTTCATCAGTAACTTCACATCATCATCGTCTCTGACGTCATTAGTATTTGTGTCTCACCTGCACCTGTTTAACGTGTTTGTGTTTCAGCGTATTCTTATTATATTCGTGAGATAAAGGTCATTTACAAACAGTCATGTGATGGTTTATTAATACAAGTGTGTTTTAAGGACGTGAGCAGCTGTCTTTGTTCTTGGATCAGAGCGACATCCATGAGAAGTTTCAGTCTGGCTTCCGTAAACATCACTCTCATTTCTCCGGTCCTTAAAACTCTTCACTGGCTTCCAGTTTCTTTCAGGATCAACTTTAAAATTCTGGTTCTTACTTTCAGAGCTATTCATGGTCAGGCTCCTCCTTACATCACTGATCTGATCCAGCCTTACACCCCAGCTCGGGCTCTGAGGTCTGTGGATCAGAATCTACTTATGGTTCCACGCACACGGCTCAGGACCAGAGGAGAGAAATCTTTTCAGGCTGTTGCTCCTAAGCTTTGGAACAATCTTCCTCTCTCTTTGCGCTTGATGGAGTCTACTGACTCCTTTAAGAAACATCTTAAGACGTTTCTATTTGTTCAGGCTTTTCCTTGAATTTCTCGAACTCCTGTGTTGTTCTCGGTGTTGTCTTGATCTTTGAAGTATGTACTGTTTTGAGTATTGTTTTGATTGTTAAAGCGCTTTGTGACCCTGGTCTCGAAAAGCGCTATATAAATATATATTACTTACTTACTTACTTACTTACAAAAGGAAAACCAGCATGTGTTGCTTTCATTGAAGCTGCAGCTTGACTTTGATGGAACTGACATCATGTTTGTGTGACTCTAGAGAAGAACCTGAAGCCATCAAACATTATGTTCGATATATTATTAAAAAAGAGAGTCTGGAGCTGAACTGCTCTGACGTCACTGGAAACAAACCACACAAGTGGATCATTAATTCAGTGATGAAAGTTAAAGAGATTAACAACTACACTCTGATGTTTCCATCACTGACCTTGAACCACACAGGTTCATACATCTGTGATCGCAGTGGTCAGTATGATAATTACTTCCTGTTTGTGTGTCCTGAGTCTGACCCGCCTGCTGATGTTTCTTCACTGGAGGAGAGAACGTGACTCTACGATGTGACTGGAAACAGACTGATGTGATTCTCTGGTTCATGAAGACAAACAGAACTGAAGGAAGAACATCACGTGTATATCGAGGACAAAAAGACGGAATCTTTGACTCCAACACGAGCCTGGTGATCACTAACATCTCTCTGGAACACAGAGGAGACTTCTGGTGTGTGGTTCTGAAAGACACTCGTTGTGTCTTCACATCTAAGACCCTTGTAATGTTCGGAGAGCCAGAGGTTGATCACCTTCTAGTGCGGTCTGTGATGCTCAGTGTCGTGATCTTCATGATGTGTGTTGTTGTTGTTGTTGTTGTTGTTGTTGTTGTTGTTGTTGTTGTTGTTGTTGTTGTTGTTGTTGTTGTTGTTGTTGTTGTTGTTGTTGTTGTTGTTGTTGTTGTTGTTGTTGTTGTTGTTGTTGTGGTCCAGAGGAGCAGAGAGCAGCTCCCAGCACCTGTGGAGGAAGTGCAGATGTTGGAAGTGTCTCCAGCAGATGTTCAGCCAGAGACTCTCTGAGCGTCAACATGATCCACGAGTGTTTGGATGAATCTTTCTTTGTAATCATTGTGACTCTTGTTTGCTCTTCAGTGTCAATAAAGTTTAACCTTTGACCTCCAATAAAAGACTCCAGTTTTCTTTGTGTAGAGATGAAGTCGATGAGTTTACGTCACATATTATTCTTTTTCCTTCTTTCTGCTCCTCAGTCTGGTTCTGTTTCTCAATCTTTTTTTTTTCAAATCTTTTCTCCAGAAAACAAGGTCAATAATCTTCTTTTTAATCTCTTCTTCGCTGAGCCAACCTGGTCAAGAAACTGAATACTCTGGCAAGTTCTTCCGGTTAGAGATGCTCCTTATCTGTGGGAAGAACCTGCCATTCAATCATCCCCAGCCGCGCACCTGCCAGCGTCTGTCAAGACAAAACAGAGGAACACGTACCAAAAACGGAAACACAACTTCAAAATAAAACCGGAAAGAACATAAACATGACAATTTTACTATTAATCCTGTTTCTTAATTGAGGTATATATGAATATATACAGTTAATTAGTGGTATAATTGGGTTAAGAAAACAATTAACATTGATGGTTGTCTCACTGCTGCATGTATTAATGATCTTGATCATCCTCTCTTCATATTTCACATTATCAATCGATCAACTCACAATTGGTCACATTGAGTGTAACTTTGGTGTTTTGTGTTGCTAATACTGCTTATCTGAAACAAGTGTGTCACTGACTGCTTACACGTGTGTACGTTTGTTGATATCTAGTTCCTGTTTTCTCTTCTTCTCTCAATTTCTGATCTTTGGTGTTGTATTTGCTATGCTGCCCCCTGCTGGTTTTCTCTTTGTTTACTTCTTAATTGACTATTGTTCTGACTCAATTGGTGTAATTATTTAATTATTACTTAATTGAATCAATTGCAGTTTATTCTGTTTTCTTAATTTTTCAATTATTACTTTAAATTACATGTTATTATTTAAACAATTAGTCATAAATGTACTATTGTTTTATTATTTTTAGTAAATTAAGGATTGGATTTTTATCTTTTTAATTATTGGAGGAATATTAACTTATGTGTTGTATTTGGTCTTTAGACAGTCACTCTTATTTCAATTGTGCTATATATATATATATATATATATATATATATATATATATATATATATATATATATATATATATGCAACTAATTAGGAAGTTAAATAAATAATAATAAATAAATACTAATTTGTTAATTGACAATTGTTTTGACTTTATTAATTTTAATTAATTAGTATAATATTTTGATTAGATCTAATTGCATTTAACTTAATTGGTTATTATTATTACTTTCGATTTTCAAGTTATTCCATATGATTTTTATTTTATTGTTTTTATTATTATTTATTATTACAAGTTAAAGCTCCTGACAGGGAAGAAAAATAAGAAACTTTACTCTGTTTTAACTTAATGGTAAATCTTATTATGAGTGAGTTTCTCAGGTCAATGATTTCTGAGAATTCATAATAAATAAAATAGTTAAACAAAATGCTCTTATTGAGCTCCAGATACAGCTAATTAAGATTCAACTTAAAGACTTGAAAGGGCTTCTCTAAAACTAGAGAGATGATGATAGTTCTAGGGTCCTATCATAGATGATAGTTGGTGATAGTTCTAGGGTCCTATCATAGCTGATAGTTGGTGATAGTTCTAGGGTCCTATCATAGATGATAGTTGATGATAGTTCTAGGGTCCTATCATAGATGATAGTTGATGATAGTTCTAGGGTCCTATCATAGATGATAGTTGATGATAGTTCTAGGGTCCTATCATAGATGATAGTTGATGATAGTTCTAGGCTCCTATCATAGATGATAGTTGATGATAGTTCTAGGCTCCTATCATAGCTGATAGTTGATGATAGTTCTAGGGTCCTATCATAGATGATAGTTGATGATAGTTCTAGGGTCCTATCATAGCTGATAGTTGATGATAGTTCTAGGCTCCTATCATAGATGATAGTTGATGATAGTTCTAGGGTCCTATCATAGATGATAGTTGATGATAGTTCTAGGGTCCTATCATAGATGACAGTTGATGATAGTTCTAGGGTCCTATCATAGATGATAGTTGATGATAGTTCTAGGGTCCTATCATAGATGATAGTTGATGATAGTTCTAGGGTCCTATCATAGATGACAGTTGATGATAGTTCTAGGGTCCTATCATAGATGATAGTTGATGATAGTTCTAGGGTCCTATCATAGATGATAGTTGATGATAGTTCTAGGGTCCTATCATAGATGATAGTTGATGATAGTTCTAGGGTCCTATCATAGCTGATAGTTGGTGATAGTTCTAGGGTCCTATCATAGATGATAGTTGATGATAGTTCTAGGGTCCTATCATAGATGATAGTTGATGATAGTTCTAGGGTCCTATCATAGATGACAGTTGATGATAGTTCTAGGGTCCTATCATAGATGATAGTTGATGATAGTTCTAGGGTCCTATCATAGATGATAGTTGATGATAGTTCTAGGGTCCTATCATAGATGATAGTTGATGATAGTTCTAGGGTCCTATCATAGCTGATAGTTGATGATAGTTCTAGGGTCCTATCATAGATGACAGTTGATGATAGTTCTAGGGTCCTATCATAGATGATAGTTGATGATAGTTCTAGGGTCCTATCATAGATGATAGTTGATGATAGTTCTAGGGTCCTATCATAGATGACAGTTGATGATAGTTCTAGGGTCCTATCATAGCTGATAGTTGATGATAGTTCTAGGGTCCTATCATAGCTGATAGTTGATGATAGTTCTAGGGTCCTATCATAGATGATAGTTGATGATAGTTCTAGGGTCCTATCATAGCTCCCTATTGGCCACAGGCAGGAGTGCATGGGTGTGGCAGGAGAAGAGGACGAGGAGATGGAAACAAACAAAGAATTTTGGTCAACAATGGCGCATTTTTGGCTTTTAGTCCAGGAACTTTGGTCCAGTTCCCTATCGGTGACACCTACGATAGAAGCAATTTTTCTGAGCTGAACAAACAAGAACTCAACCTCAACAACTCTCCACCAAGAATGAACTTCTGCTCCAGAGAGGGAGGAGCTGTACTGGTTCAACGTGATTGAACATCTGATGGTTTCTCTGATCTTGAAAAGACTTTTGAGACTTCATTCCTATGACCTTTGGACCCCCCACACTGAACTATGAACTATGTCTGGGATGATGATGAACGTGATGATGAAGACAAACGATCTGGTCACAAACATGAACTTGACTCTTGTCTGCGGCGACATTTTTGTGGTCCTGATGGTGAGGCTGCAGAACTAACAACTGAACAAGGTTCTCTATGCTCTCTGACACTTCTGTCCCTCGTGTTGCTCTTGCTGGTGGAGAAGCTAGGTTCTATATATTATATATAGATATATATATCTATATATAATATATAGATATTATAACAGGGCCCTGAGACTCATGATTAAGAAATGTTGTTTGTGATTTGAGGAAAAAGCAGACAAATCTAGCCTGTTAGAAACATGATATCTTCCTGAGTCTAAGATGTAACAGTAAACAGTTAATCCCAGAATAACATCCTCTGATTGATCCACTCAGAGCTATGATGAAAGCAGACATAAGACACTAAACAACAACTTGTGAGGTCGACTGATGCAGAATTTTATTTAAACTAATTATAAGTGACTCTGTCTAGAGCTGCTGACTTGTCACCTCCAGACTATACTATAGAGACTAGACTATAAAGACTATACTATAGAGACTAGACTATAGAGACTATACTATAGAGACTAGACTATAAAGACTATACTATAGAGACTAGACTATAAAGACTATACTATAGAGACTAGACTATAGAGACTATACTATAGAGACTATACTATAGAGACTAGACTATAAAGACTATACTATAGAGACTAGACTATAGAGACTATACTATAGAGACTATACTATAGAGACTAGACTATAAAGACTATACTATAGAGACTAGACTATAAAGACTATACTATAGAGACTAGACTATAAAGATTATACTAAACCATTCCATCTTGATGTGAGTGAAATTGATGATATTGTTCTTTTGAATTAGACTAAAATTGTAAAAATACTGTAAGACGGTCAAAGAAAAAATAATAGATAAAGAAATTAATAAAACACTGAGAAAAATAAATATGACATTCTATCTCTCTAGTTGAATAAACCAAACAACTATAGACCAAGAGGAAATCTCTTTGAAGTGAATATTGATTAAAGAAACTAGTTAAATAAGCAAAAGAGTAATCTAGAATAGATACTGTATTTCTGTTGTGGGTAAATAATTAAAGAGCTCTGACTGACACCTGATCTAATTAACTATTACATTCATAAAACACATTTGAACTCACACAACACTCTCAGACATTCACACAATTCTTTTGAATACACAACTCATGACACAAACACACATTATCCTCATCATCACCTGAATAGATTCTTAACTGACCTTCTAGTAACTTCTGATCTTATCCTGTCAGAGGTGGTGTTGAGAAGCTCCAGTGAGGGAGACATAAGAAGCCACTGTCCACTGCAGACTGAAATATAGCATAGAAGGTGAACAAGAAACATGAGCCAACATGAGTAAAGATAAACACTTGACTAGCATACTTTTAAATATATGTATGAACAAATGTAGTTTTAGGAAACTACTCTTTGGACATGTGGTGAAATAGTTAAGATGTTTAAATTACCAAACACAAGAAATCATGATTTGAGAAAAATACAACTTCCCTCAAACTATTAAGACTTTACTTAATGCTAAAAGAAGGAACATATTGGTTTTATATATTTAAAAGGACAATCAAATGGGCTGGAAATTGTCCAAACATTAGAGAAGTTTCAAAGAACAGAAAATATCTCTTTATGATTAAAACATATTTTCAGAATTGATCAATTAAAGAACATGTATTTTTTTAAATAAATTAAAAATAGAAATAAAATACTTTTATTTACATCAATTGCAGCCAATGATACCATAGACAATATGAAAAGTGAAACTTGGATTTAAAAATTAAATTGATCAATTGAAAAGTTCAATAAGAAATGTAAATATGTTTCTAAAGCTGCTTCTAAAGTTCTAAGGCAACTATAAAAATTAAACAAAATAAAAAGCAGGGAAAAGAATTGACTCTGGAAAAATGTAAGAAACAAAAATAAATAAATGATGCCTTCAGGAAAGAAAATAGTAAATAATATATTTAGAAACGACAGAATCATATCAATCTCTAAATGACCTTTGTTAAAGATAAATATACCTTAAATCTAAGTTGATCAAAAATAAGAACTACAGCAAGAGTTTGATGGAAAATAAATAAGTTGAGTTCTAAATTAAAATATGGACTTGCAAGTGTATGATCTTGACAAGGAATGTCGATCAATCATCGATGACGTTCGATGTCGTCAGAGTTGTTCCGAGCGATCGCGACTGCGCGTCTCATCCTGACCTGAACTCCAGACCGACTCCATCGCTTGTGGAAATCGCCCGAGAGATCAAACGATATTCCACAGAGTCCGAGTCGATGAGAAGCGAAGGAGGAAACACGTTCACGAGACGTTGGTAACTGTCGCGAGTGAAGTCCTCCATCGACTCTCTGATGTTGAAAAGAGCATCACGATCATAGATCATAGATGCTTGAGACATATCTTTAGTGATATGAGCATAATATCCGGACAAGTAGTCGTTAAAACGACTGTTTTTGGCAATTATTGCAAGAGCTCACGTTCTAGCAGCCAATCAAACGCTTACCGGAAGCGGAAGTGATGCTGTAATACTAAGTAATACTGAGGAGACTCACAGAGTAATACTTCAGAGACTTGCAAAGTAATACTACAGAGACTCAGGGAGTAATACTTTAGAGACTCGCAAAATAATACTACAGAGACTTGCATAGTAATACTAAGGAGACTCACAGAGTAATACTTCAGAGACTCAGGGAGTAATACTTTAGAGACTCGCAAAGTAATACTACAGAGACTCAGGGAGTAATACTTTAGAGACTCGCAAAATAATACTACAGAGACTTGCATAGTAATACTAAGGAGACTCACAGAGTAATACTTCAGAGACTCGCAAAGTAATACTACAGAGACTCACAGAGTAATACTTTAGAGCGGGGTGTGCTCACACTTTTTCGGTTCGCGAGCTACTTTTATAAAGATCAGGTTCAAAAGATCTACGATCATCAAATTTGCTCAACATAAGTAAAAACATACTTCACTCACATGACTTGAAGTGAATGATAGTCATGATGGAAGGATGTGTGGATTTAATCATCTTCATAGAAATACTGACTTACATAAATAACTAGAGTCAGTCAGTGAGGAGCATATTTCCTCATAAGAAGATACTTTTCCTCTGAGAGTAACTTCCAAAGATGTCCATGAGACCTGGTCTCAGTGTCAGCATGTGTTAAATCTCATCCTCCACTGCAGACAAGTTCAGACTCATATGTACTAAGAGTTGCATTGATTTCCTACTAAAAATGGTCGTTCATTCGAACCCAAATGATGCACAAAAATATTCATGTGTAAGAATCTGTGACACAAATTCAAGTCCTTTCCCTTTGTTCATTTGAATCAACAAATATTTCAGACGGATTCATCCCTTTTGTTATGTCTCGTGTGTCTTTCTTGGTGTTTCCTGTTTTTATTTTGAAACCTGCTCCCTTCTGTGTCTGTGAGTTTCCTTTCCGGTCCCTCCCCCTGCTGATTGTTATTGTCTCCACCTGTCTTGTGTTCTGCAGCTGCCAGTGATTGCTGGCAGTCTTCATATTCTGCTTACTCTCCCTCAGTCTTTGTCGGTTCGTCACACATGTTGTCCCGTGTTCGTCTAGTATGTGGTTCACGTTTCAGACTTCCAATTCGAGATTGTTTTGCCTTCCCGATTTTTGACCCTGGTACGTTTTCTTGTTTTTCTGCCTGCCTGTGCCCTTGACCTTATCGTTCTTCCTCATCATCTGGTCGTAAACTGCTTAATTTAAGACAGGGTGCCGAATCTGTGGGACAGTACTCTATAAGTTTCCGCATTTTAGCAGCTGAGAGTTGTTGGAATGAGCCTGCTCTTGTCACTGTTTTTGTTCAGGGCTTAGATGATGCTGTCAGGGATCAGTTGGCCACCAGGGAGGAACCAGAGAGTTTAGAGGCTCTTATCAGCCTTGCCATAAGGATTGAAAACAGATTGATGGAGCGATATGTTCAGACTTGTTGCAATCTACGGGAGCGTGTTACGCTCCAACGGCTTTTAGAGAACAGACTATTCGTTAAGGCTGAGAAGTGCGAGTTTGGAGTTTCAACTGTGAGTTTTCTTGGCTTTATTTTAGGGCAGGGTCAGCTGAGGCCACCCGGGACCTCCCCCTTCCAGTGGAATCACGTAAGCTGGCCCCCAGGTTCGTTGGGCCATTTGAGATTGAGAGGATCATCAGTCCCACTGCCATGCGCCTCAAGCTTCCCCCGTCGCTCAAGGTCCACCCTCCGTTCCACGTGTCACTCCTGAAGCCTGTCACCTCCAGTCCTCTTAGTTCTTCAGCCGAGCCTCCACCTCCTCCACTCATCATTGACTATCACCCCGCTTACAGAGTTCACAAGATCCTGGAGGTACGCCGCAGAAGTCGGGGCTACCAGTATCTTGTAGACTGGGAGGGCTACGGTCCAGAGGAACACTCTTGGATATCCCGCTCTCTCATCCTTGACCTCTCCCTCTTCCGAGACTTCTACCGGGAGCACCCGGAAAGACCTGGTAGAACGCCTGGAGGCGCGACCTAGAGGGGGGGGTACTGTCATGTTTATGTTCTTCCTGTTTTATTTTGAAGGTGGTTTCCGTTTGTATGTGTCCTGTGTTTTCCTTTGACAGACGCTGGCAGGTGCGCGGCTGGTGATGATTGAGTGGCGGGTTCTTCCTATTGATAAGGAGCATCTCTACCCGGAAGAACTCGCCAGAGTATTGCGTTTCCCTTCGATCTCGCTCCTCGCCTTTAAATCAGGACTTTGATGATCCTTTGGAGACTCCTGACGTTGTCAGCACTTTTATTTACTCACGTGAGTCTTTTTCTTTTAGTTGCTGTTGGGACCCCGATCTCCAGCCGTGCCCTGCCTTCGTCCCGAGTGTGATGTTATGAGTATAATAACATGTGAACTACATTACCCAGCATGCCACAGCAGTTGGGTGCATACGTGGAAGCCCCGCCTGTTGGTCTGTTCAAGGTAGCCATGCAGGAGAATGGTTACATGTTAATAAAGAATCAAGTTTATATTAACACACCAGATATCACGCCTCGTCTGCTTATTGAAGCTTGACTGTGTTTGTTTTTGTTCCTATTCATTCCTATTACGGATCGTTTTGGATTTATTAAAGACTTTCTTCTGAACTTTTCCTCCGTGGATATATTGACTTCCGCATCTGGGTCTCCTGCCCTGATCGGATCGTGACATAAGCGCCTGACTTTTTATAAACCAGTGGAGCCTGAAGAGTGAATTCAACGCTCGGAAGATGAGCATGTAAGTTGTTTTATTATCATCAGCTCTCGTTGTGCACATCGACGTTATATTGTCTCTTTTTAATATACTATTGCAGCGATATTATTGCTTTCGCTAGGAACCTTTTTGCATGTTTCCGTAGGACCGTTACTTGTGTGACACCAGTGAAAACAGTTTAACACGCTTTAAAAGTTTGTTTCTCCAGTTAATGTTACACGTTTGGATCTGAATGTGTTCGTGAAGAAGTGAGTTTCATAAAGTAGCAGTTTGTGTTTGTAGAATGTTATCTAGGTTTAATATTTAGACGAGTGTTTGTTTACGTTTGTTTCATATTTAGACGAGTGTTTGTTTACGTTTGTTTAATATTTAGACGAGTGTTTGTTTACGTTTGTTTCATATTTAGACGAGTGTTTGTTTACGTTTGTTTAATATTTAGACGAGTGTTTGTTTACGTTTGTTTCATATTTAGACGAGTGTTTGTTTACGTTTGTTTCATATTTAGACGAGTGTTTGTTTACGTTTGTTTCATATTTAGACGAGTGTTTGTTTACGTTTGTTTAATATTTAGACGAGTGTTTGTTTACGTTTGTTTAATATTCAGACAAATCTTTGTTTACGTTTGTTTAATATTTAGACGAGTGTTTGTTTACGTTTGTTTAATATTCAGACAAATCTTTGTTTACGTTTGTTTAATATTTAGACGAGTGTTTGTTTACGTTTGTTTAATATTCAGACAAATCTTTGTTTACGTTTGTTTCATATTTAGACGAGTGTTTGTTTACGTTTGTTTAATATTTAGACGAGTGTTTGTTTACGTTTGTTTAATATTTAGACGAGTGTTTGTTTACGTTTGTTTAATATTTAGACGAGTGTTTGTTTACGTTTGTTTAATATTTAGACGAGTGTTTGTTTACGTTTGTTTAATATTTAGACGAGTGTTTGTTTAATATTTAGACGAGTGTTTGTTTACGTTTGTTTAATATTTAGACGAGTGTTTGTTTACGTTTGTTTAATATTTAGACGAGTGTTTGTTTACGTTTGTTTAATATTTAGACGAGTGTTTGTTTACGTTTGTTTAATATTTAGACGAGTGTTTGTTTACGTTTGTTTAATATTTAGACGAGTGTTTGTTTACGTTTGTTTAATATTTAGACGAGTGTTTGTTTACGTTTGTTTAATATTTAGACGAGTGTTTGTTTACGTTTGTTTAATATTCAGACAAATCTTTGTTTACGTTTGTTTAATATTTAGACGAGTGTTTGTTTACGTTTGTTTAATATTCAGACAAATCTTTGTTTACGTTTGTTTAATATTTAGACGAGTGTTTGTTTACGTTTGTTTAATATTTAGACGAGTATTTGTTTAATATTTAGACGAGTGTTTGTTTACGTTTGTTTAATATTTAGACGAGTGTTTGTTTACGTTTGTTTAATATTTAGACTAGTGTTTGTTTACGTTTGTTTAATATTTAGACGAGTGTTTGTTTACGTTTGTTTAATATTTAGACGAGTGTTTGTTTACGTTTGTTTAATATTTAGACGAGTGTTTGTTTACGTTTGTTTAATATTTAGACGATTGTTTGTTTACGTTTGTTTAATATTTAGACGATTGTTTGTTTACGTTTGTTTAATATTTAGACGAGTGTTTGTTTACGTTTGTTTAATATTTAGACGATTGTTTGTTTACGTTTGTTTAATATTTAGACGAGTGTTTGTTTACGTTTGTTTCATATTTAGACGAGTGTTTGTTTACGTTTGTTTAATATTTAGACGAGTGTTTGTTTACGTTTGTTTAATATTTAGACGAGTGTTTGTTTACGTTTGTTTCATATTTAGACGAGTGTTTGTTTACGTTTGTTTAATATTTAGACTAATGTTTGTTTACGTTTGTTTCATATTTAGACGAGTGTTTGTTTACGTTTGTTTAATATTTAGACGAGTGTTTGTTTACGTTTGTTTCATATTTAGACGAGTGTTTGTTTACGTTTGTTTAATATTTAGACGAGTGTTTGTTTACGTTTGTTTAATATTTAGACGAGTGTTTGTTTACGTTTGTTTCATATTTAGACGAGTGTTTGTTTACGTTTGTTTAATATTTAGACGAGTGTTTGTTTACGTTTGTTTCATATTTAGACGAGTGTTTGTTTACGTTTGTTTCATATTTAGACGAGTGTTTGTTTACGTTTGTTTAATATTTAGACGAGTGTTTGTTTACGTTTGTTTAATATTTAGACGAGTGTTTGTTTACGTTTGTTTAATATTTAGACGAGTGTTTGTTTACGTTTGTTTAATATTTAGACGAGTGTTTGTTTACGTTTGTTTAATATTTAGACGAGTGTTTGTTTACGTTTGTTTAATATTTAGACGAGTGTTTGTTTACGTTTGTTTAATATTTAGACTAATGTTTGTTTACGTTTGTTTCATATTTAGACGAGTGTTTGTTTACGTTTGTTTAATATTTAGACTAATATTTGTTTACGTTTGTTTCATATTTAGACGAGTGTTTGTTTACGTTTGTTTCATATTTAGACGAGTGTTTGTTTACGTTTGTTTAATATTTAGACTAATGTTTGTTTACGTTTGTTTCATATTTAGACGAGTGTTTGTTTACGTTTGTTTAATATTTAGACGAGTGTTTGTTTACGTTTGTTTAATATTTAGACGAGTGTTTGTTTACGTTTGTTTCATATTTAGACGAGTGTTTGTTTACGTTTGTTTAATATTTAGACGAGTGTTTGTTTACGTTTGTTTCATATTTAGACGAGTGTTTGTTTACGTTTGTTTAATATTTAGACGAGTGTTTGTTTACGTTTGTTTAATATTTAGACTAATGTTTGTTTACGTTTGTTTCATATTTAGACGAGTGTTTGTTTACGTTTGTTTAATATTTAGACGAGTGTTTGTTTAATATTTAGACGAGTGTTTGTTTACGTTTGTTTAATATTTAGACGAGTGTTTGTTTAATATTTAGACGAGTGTTTGTTTACGTTTGTTTAATATTTAGACGAGTGTTTGTTTACGTTTGTTTAATATTTAGACGAGTGTTTGTTTACGTTTGTTTAATATTTAGACGAGTGTTTGTTTGATATTTAGACGAGTGTTTGTTTACGTTTGTTTAATATTTAGACGAGTGTTTGTTTAATATTTAGACGAGTGTTTGTTTACGTTTGTTTCATATTTAGACGAGTGTTTGTTTAATATTTAGACTAATGTTTGTTTACGTTTGTTTAATATTTAGACTAATGTTTGTTTACGTTTGTTTAATATTTAGACGAGTGTTTGTTTACGTTTGTTTCATATTTAGACGAGTGTTTGTTTAATATTTAGACTAATGTTTGTTTACGTTTGTTTAATATTTAGACTAATGTTTGTTTACGTTTGTTTAATATTTAGACGAGTGTTTGTTTACGTTTGTTTCATATTTAGACGAGTGTTTGTTTACGTTTGTTTCATATTTAGACGAGTGTTTGTTTAATATTTAGACTAATGTTTGTTTACGTTTGTTTAATATTTAGACTAATGTTTGTTTACGTTTGTTTAATATTTAGACGAGTGTTTGTTTACGTTTGTTTCATATTTAGACTAGTGTTTGTTTACGTTTGTTTCATATTTAGACTAGTGTTTGTTTACGTTTGTTTCATATTTAGACGAGTGTTTGTTTACGTTTGTTTATTTAGACGAGTGTTTGTTTACGTTTGTTTAATATTTAGACGAGTGTTTGTTTACGTTTGTTTAATATTTAGACGAGTGTTTGTTTACGTTTGTTTAATATTTAGACGATTGTTTGTTTACGTTTGTTTAATATTTAGACAATTGTTTGTTTACGTTTGTTTAATATTTAGACGAGTGTTTGTTTAATATTTAGACGAGTGTTTGTTTAATATTTAGACGAGTGTTTGTTTACGTTTGTTTAATATTTAGACGAGTGTTTGTTTACGTTTGTTTAATATTTAGACGATTGTTTGTTTACGTTTGTTTAATATTTAGACGAGTGTTTGTTTACGTTTGTTTAATATTTAGACGAGTGTTTGTTTACGTTTGTTTAATATTTAGACGAGTGTTTGTTTACGTTTGTTTAATATTTAGACGAGTGTTTGTTTACGTTTGTTTAATATTTAGACGAGTGTTTGTTTACGTTTGTTTAATATTTAGACGAGTGTTTGTTTACGTTTGTTTAATATTTAGACGAGTGTTTGTTTACGTTTGTTTAATATTTAGACGAGTGTTTGTTTACGTTTGTTTAATATTTAGACGAGTGTTTGTTTACGTTTGTTTAATATTTAGACGAGTGTTTGTTTACGTTTGTTTAATATTTAGACGATTGTTTGTTTACGTTTGTTTAATATTTAGACGAGTGTTTGTTTACGTTTGTTTAATATTTAGACGAGTGTTTGTTTAATATTTAGACGAGTGTTTGTTTAATATTTAGACGAGTGTTTGTTTACGTTTGTTTAATATTTAGACGAGTGTTTGTTTACGTTTGTTTAATATTTAGACGATTGTTTGTTTACGTTTGTTTAATATTTAGACGAGTGTTTGTTTACGTTTGTTTAATATTTAGACGAGTGTTTGTTTACGTTTGTTTAATATTTAGACGAGTGTTTGTTTACGTTTGTTTCATATTTAGACGAGTGTTTGTTTACGTTTGTTTAATATTTAGACGAGTGTTTGTTTACGTTTGTTTAATATTTAGACGAGTGTTTGTTTACGTTTGTTTAATATTTAGACGAGTGTTTGTTTACGTTTGTTTCATATTTAGACGAGTGTTTGTTTACGTTTGTTTAATATTTAGACGAGTGTTTGTTTACGTTTGTTTAATATTTAGACGAGTGTTTGTTTACGTTTGTTTAATATTTAGACGAGTGTTTGTTTACGTTTGTTTAATATTTAGACGAGTGTTTGTTTACGTTTGTTTAATATTTAGACGAGTGTTTGTTTAATATTTAGACGAGTGTTTGTTTAATATTTAGACGAGTGTTTGTTTAATATTTAGACGAGTGTTTGTTTACGTTTGTTTAATATTTAGACGATTGTTTGTTTACGTTTGTTTAATATTTAGACGAGTGTTTGTTTACGTTTGTTTAATATTTAGACGAGTGTTTGTTTACGTTTGTTTCATATTTAGACGAGTGTTTGTTTACGTTTGTTTAATATTTAGACTAATGTTTGTTTACGTTTGTTTAATATTTAGACGAGTGTTTGTTTACGTTTGTTTAATATTTAGACGAGTGTTTGTTTACGTTTGTTTAATATTTAGACGAGTGTTTGTTTAATATTTAGACGAGTGTTTGTTTACGTTTGTTTAATATTTAGACGAGTGTTTGTTTACGTTTGTTTAATATTTAGACGAGTGTTTGTTTACGTTTGTTTAATATTTAGACGAGTGTTTGTTTACGTTTGTTTAATATTTAGACGAGTGTTTGTTTACGTTTGTTTAATATTTAGACGAGTGTTTGTTTACGTTTGTTTAATATTTAGACGAGTGTTTGTTTAATATTTAGACGAGTGTTTGTTTAATATTTAGACGAGTGTTTGTTTAATATTTAGACGAGTGTTTGTTTACGTTTGTTTAATATTTAGACGAGTGTTTGTTTACGTTTGTTTAATATTTAGACGAGTGTTTGTTTACGTTTGTTTAATATTTAGACGAGTGTTTGTTTAATATTTAGACGAGTGTTTGTTTACGTTTGTTTCATATTTAGACGAGTGTTTGTTTAATATTTAGATGAGTGTTTGTTTACGTTTGTTTCATATTTAGACGAGTGTTTGTTTAATATTTAGACTAATGTTTGTTTACGTTTGTTTAATATTTAGACTAATGTTTGTTTACGTTTGTTTAATATTTAGACGAGTGTTTGTTTACGTTTGTTTAATATTTAGACGAGTGTTTGTTTACGTTTGTTTCATATTTAGACTAGTGTTTGTTTACGTTTGTTTCATATTTAGACGAGTGTTTGTTTACGTTTGTTTAATATTTAGACGAGTGTTTGTTTACGTTTGTTTAATATTCAGACAAATTTTTGTTTACGTTTGTTTAATATTTAGACGATTGTTTGTTTACGTTTGTTTAATATTTAGACGATTGTTTGTTTACGTTTGTTTAATATTTAGACGAGTGTTTGTTTAATATTTAGACGAGTGTTTGTTTAATATTTAGACGAGTGTTTGTTTACGTTTGTTTAATATTTAGACGATTGTTTGTTTACGTTTGTTTAATATTTAGACGAGTGTTTGTTTACGTTTGTTTAATATTTAGACGATTGTTTGTTTACGTTTGTTTCATATTTAGACGAGTGTTTGTTTACGTTTGTTTAATATTTAGACGAGTGTTTGTTTACGTTTGTTTAATATTTAGACGAGTGTTTGTTTACGTTTGTTTAATATTTAGACGAGTGTTTGTTTACGTTTGTTTAATATTTAGACGAGTGTTTGTTTAATATTTAGACGAGTGTTTGTTTACGTTTGTTTCATATTTAGACGAGTGTTTGTTTAATATTTAGATGAGTGTTTGTTTACGTTTGTTTCATATTTAGACTAGTGTTTGTTTACGTTTGTTTCATATTTAGACGAGTGTTTGTTTACGTTTGTTTAATATTTAGACGAGTGTTTGTTTACGTTTGTTTAATATTTAGACGATTGTTTGTTTACGTTTGTTTAATATTTAGACGAGTGTTTGTTTACGTTTGTTTAATATTCAGACAAATTTTTGTTTACGTTTGTTTAATATTTAGACGAGTGTTTGTTTACGTTTGTTTAATATTTAGACGAGTGTTTGTTTACGTTTGTTTCATATTTAGACGAGTGTTTGTTTACGTTTGTTTAATATTTAGACGAGTGTTTGTTTACGTTTGTTTAATATTTAGACGAGTATTTGTTTCATATTTAGACGAGTGTTTGTTTACGTTTGTTTAATATTTAGACGAGTGTTTGTTTACGTTTGTTTCATATTTAGACGAGTGTTTGTTTACGTTTGTTTAATATTTAGACGATTGTTTGTTTACGTTTGTTTCATATTTAGACGAGTGTTTGTTTACGTTTGTTTAATATTTAGACGAGTGTTTGTTTACGTTTGTTTAATATTTAGACGAGTGTTTGTTTACGTTTGTTTAATATTTAGACGAGTGTTTGTTTACGTTTGTTTAATATTTAGACGAGTGTTTGTTTAATATTTAGACGAGTGTTTGTTTACGTTTGTTTCATATTTAGACGAGTGTTTGTTTAATATTTAGATGAGTGTTTGTTTACGTTTGTTTCATATTTAGACTAGTGTTTGTTTACGTTTGTTTCATATTTAGACGAGTGTTTGTTTACGTTTGTTTAATATTTAGACGAGTGTTTGTTTACGTTTGTTTAATATTTAGACGATTGTTTGTTTACGTTTGTTTAATATTTAGACGAGTGTTTGTTTACGTTTGTTTAATATTCAGACAAATTTTTGTTTACGTTTGTTTAATATTTAGACGAGTGTTTGTTTACGTTTGTTTAATATTTAGACGAGTGTTTGTTTACGTTTGTTTCATATTTAGACGAGTGTTTGTTTACGTTTGTTTAATATTTAGACGAGTGTTTGTTTACGTTTGTTTAATATTTAGACGAGTATTTGTTTCATATTTAGACGAGTGTTTGTTTACGTTTGTTTAATATTTAGACGAGTGTTTGTTTACGTTTGTTTCATATTTAGACGAGTGTTTGTTTACGTTTGTTTAATATTTAGACGAGTGTTTGTTTACGTTTGTTTAATATTTAGACGATTGTTTGTTTACGTTTGTTTAATATTTAGACGAGTGTTTGTTTACGTTTGTTTAATATTCAGACAAATTTTTGTTTACGTTTGTTTAATATTTAGACGAGTGTTTGTTTACGTTTGTTTAATATTTAGACGAGTATTTGTTTAATATTTAGACGAGTGTTTGTTTACGTTTGTTTAATATTTAGACGAGTGTTTGTTTACGTTTGTTTAATATTTAGACGAGTGTTTGTTTACGTTTGTTTAATATTTAGACGAGTGTTTGTTTACGTTTGTTTCATATTTAGACGAGTGTTTGTTTACGTTTGTTTCATATTTAGACGAGTGTTTGTTTACGTTTGTTTCATATTTAGACGAGTGTTTGTTTACGTTTGTTTAATATTTAGACGAGTGTTTGTTTACGTTTGTTTCATATTTAGACGAGTGTTTGTTTCATATTTAGACGAGTGTTTGTTTACGTTTGTTTCATATTTAGACGAGTGTTTGTTTACGTTTGTTTCATATTTAGACGAGTGTTTGTTTAATATTTAGACGAGTGTTTGTTTAATATTTAGACGAGTGTTTGTTTACGTTTGTTTAATATTTAGACGAGTGTTTGTTTACGTTTGTTTAATATTTAGACGAGTGTTTGTTTACGTTTGTTTAATATTTAGACGAGTGTTTGTTTACGTTTGTTTAATATTTAGACGAGTGTTTGTTTACGTTTGTTTAATATTTAGACGAGTGTTTGTTTACGTTTGTTTAATATTTAGACGAGTGTTTGTTTACGTTTGTTTAATATTTAGACGAGTGTTTGTTTACGTTTGTTTAATATTTAGACGAGTGTTTGTTTACGTTTGTTTAATATTTAGACGAGTGTTTGTTTACGTTTGTTTAATATTTAGACGAGTGTTTGTTTACGTTTGTTTAATATTTAGACTAATGTTTGTTTACGTTTGTTTAATATTTAGACGAGTGTTTGTTTACGTTTGTTTAATATTTAGACGAGTGTTTGTTTACGTTTGTTTAATATTTAGACTAATGTTTGTTTACGTTTGTTTAATATTTAGACGAGTGTTTGTTTACGTTTGTTTAATATTTAGACTAATGTTTGTTTACGTTTGTTTAATATTTAGACGAGTGTTTGTTTACGTTTGTTTAATATTTAGACGAGTGTTTGTTTACGTTTGTTTAATATTTAGACGAGTGTTTGTTTACGTTTGTTTAATATTTAGACGAGTGTTTGTTTACGTTTGTTTAATATTTAGACGAGTGTTTGTTTACGTTTGTTTAATATTTAGACGAGTGTTTGTTTACGTTTGTTTAATATTTAGACGAGTGTTTGTTTACGTTTGTTTAATATTTAGACGAGTGTTTGTTTACGTTTGTTTAATATTTAGACGAGTGTTTGTTTACGTTTGTTTAATATTTAGACGAGTGTTTGTTTACGTTTGTTTAATATTTAGACTAGTGTTTGTTTACGTTTGTTTAATATTTAGACGAGTGTTTGTTTACGTTTGTTTAATATTTAGACGAGTGTTTGTTTACGTTTGTTTAATATTTAGACGAGTGTTTGTTTACGTTTGTTTAATATTTAGACGAGTGTTTGTTTACGTTTGTTTAATATTTAGACGAGTGTTTGTTTACGTTTGTTTAATATTTAGACGAGTGTTTGTTTACGTTTGTTTCATATTTAGACGAGTGTTTGTTTACGTTTGTTTAATATTTAGACGAGTGTTTGTTTACGTTTGTTTAATATTTAGACGAGTGTTTGTTTACGTTTGTTTCATATTTAGACGAGTGTTTGTTTACGTTTGTTTCATATTTAGACTAGTGTTTGTTTACGTTTGTTTAATATTTAGACGAGTGTTTGTTTACGTTTGTTTAATATTTAGACGAGTGTTTGTTTACGTTTGTTTAATATTTAGACGAGTGTTTGTTTACGTTTGTTTCATATTTAGACGAGTGTTTGTTTACGTTTGTTTCATATTTAGACGAGTGTTTGTTTACGTTTGTTTCATATTTAGACGAGTGTTTGTTTACGTTTGTTTCATATTTAGATGAGTGTTTGTTTACGTTTGTTTAATATTTAGACGAGTGTTTGTTTACGTTTGTTTCATATTTAGACGAGTGTTTGTTTACGTTTGTTTCATATTTAGACGAGTGTTTGTTTACGTTTGTTTAATATTTAGACGAGTGTTTGTTTACGTTTGTTTCATATTTAGACGAGTGTTTGTTTACGTTTGTTTCATATTTAGACGAGTGTTTGTTTACGTTTGTTTCATATTTAGACGAGTGTTTGTTTACGTTTGTTTCATATTTAGACGAGTGTTTGTTTACGTTTGTTTCATATTTAGACGAGTGTTTGTTTATGTTTGTTTAATATTTAGACGAGTGTTTGTTTACGTTTGTTTCATATTTAGACGAGTGTTTGTTTACGTTTGTTTAATATTTAGACGAGTGTTTGTTTACGTTTGTTTCATATTTAGACGAGTGTTTGTTTACGTTTGTTTCATATTTAGACGAGTGTTTGTTTACGTTTGTTTCATATTTAGACGAGTGTTTGTTTACGTTTGTTTAATATTTAGACGAGTGTTTGTTTACGTTTGTTTAATATTTAGACGAGTGTTTGTTTACGTTTGTTTAATATTTAGACGATTGTTTGTTTACGTTTGTTTAATATTTAGACGAGTGTTTGTTTACGTTTGTTTCATATTTAGACGATTGTTTGTTTACGTTTGTTTAATATTTAGACGAGTGTTTGTTTACGTTTGTTTCATATTTAGACGAGTGTTTGTTTACGTTTGTTTCATATTTAGACGAGTGTTTGTTTAATATTTAGACGAGTGTTTGTTTAATATTTAGACGAGTGTTTGTTTACGTTTGTTTAATATTTAGACGAGTGTTTGTTTACGTTTGTTTAATATTTAGACGAGTGTTTGTTTACGTTTGTTTAATATTTAGACGAGTGTTTGTTTACGTTTGTTTAACATTTAGACGAGTGTTTGTTTACGTTTGTTTAACATTTAGACGAGTGTTTGTTTACGTTTGTTTAATATTTAGACGAGTGTTTGTTTACGTTTGTTTAATATTTAGACGAGTGTTTGTTTACGTTTGTTTAATATTTAGACGAGTGTTTGTTTACGTTTGTTTAATATTTAGACGAGTGTTTGTTTACGTTTGTTTAATATTTAGACGAGTGTTTGTTTACGTTTGTTTAATATTTAGACGAGTGTTTGTTTACGTTTGTTTAATATTTAGACGAGTGTTTGTTTACGTTTGTTTAATATTTAGACGAGTGTTTGTTTACGTTTGTTTAATATTTAGACTAATGTTTGTTTACGTTTGTTTAATATTTAGACGAGTGTTTGTTTACGTTTGTTTAATATTTAGACGAGTGTTTGTTTACGTTTGTTTAATATTTAGACTAATGTTTGTTTACGTTTGTTTCATATTTAGACGAGTGTTTGTTTACGTTTGTTTAATATTTAGACTAATGTTTGTTTACGTTTGTTTAATATTTAGACGAGTGTTTGTTTACGTTTGTTTAATATTTAGACTAATGTTTGTTTACGTTTGTTTAATATTTAGACGAGTGTTTGTTTACGTTTGTTTAATATTTAGACGAGTGTTTGTTTACGTTTGTTTAATATTTAGACGATTGTTTGTTTACGTTTGTTTAATATTTAGACGAGTGTTTGTTTACGTTTGTTTCATATTTAGACGATTGTTTGTTTACGTTTGTTTAATATTTAGACGAGTGTTTGTTTACGTTTGTTTAATATTTAGACGAGTGTTTGTTTACGTTTGTTTAATATTTAGACGAGTGTTTGTTTACGTTTGTTTAATATTTAGACGAGTGTTTGTTTACGTTTGTTTAATATTTAGACGAGTGTTTGTTTACGTTTGTTTCATATTTAGACGATTGTTTGTTTACGTTTGTTTAATATTTAGACGAGTGTTTGTTTACGTTTGTTTCATATTTAGACGAGTGTTTGTTTACGTTTGTTTAATATTTAGACGAGTGTTTGTTTACGTTTGTTTAATATTTAGACGAGTGTTTGTTTACGTTTGTTTAATATTTAGACGAGTGTTTGTTTACGTTTGTTTGATATTTAGACGAGTGTTTGTTTACGTTTGTTTCATATTTAGACGATTGTTTGTTTACGTTTGTTTAATATTTAGACGAGTGTTTGTTTACGTTTGTTTCATATTTAGACGATTGTTTGTTTACGTTTGTTTAATATTTAGACGAGTGTTTGTTTACGTTTGTTTCATATTTAGACGAGTGTTTGTTTACGTTTGTTTAATATTTAGACGAGTGTTTGTTTACGTTTGTTTAATATTTAGACGAGTGTTTGTTTACGTTTGTTTAATATTTAGACGAGTGTTTGTTTACGTTTGTTTAATATTTAGACGAGTGTTTGTTTACGTTTGTTTAATATTTAGACGAGTGTTTGTTTACGTTTGTTTAATATTTAGACCAGTGTTTGTTTACGTTTGTTTAATATTTAGACGAGTGTTTGTTTACGTTTGTTTAATATTTAGACGAGTGTTTGTTTACGTTTGTTTAATATTTAGACGAGTGTTTGTTTACGTTTGTTTAATATTTAGACGAGTGTTTGTTTACGTTTGTTTAATATTTAGACTAGTGTTTGTTTACGTTTGTTTAATATTTAGACGAGTGTTTGTTTACGTTTGTTTAATATTTAGACGAGTGTTTGTTTACGTTTGTTTAATATTTAGACGAGTGTTTGTTTACGTTTGTTTCATATTTAGACGAGTGTTTGTTTACGTTTGTTTCATATTTAGACGAGTGTTTGTTTACGTTTGTTTCATATTTAGACGAGTGTTTGTTTACGTTTGTTTAATATTTAGACGAGTGTTTGTTTACGTTTGTTTCATATTTAGACGAGTGTTTGTTTACGTTTGTTTCATATTTAGACGAGTGTTTGTTTACGTTTGTTTCATATTTAGACGAGTGTTTGTTTACGTTTGTTTCATATTTAGACGAGTGTTTGTTTACGTTTGTTTAATATTTAGACGAGTGTTTGTTTACGTTTGTTTAATATTTAGACGAGTGTTTGTTTACGTTTGTTTCATATTTAGACGAGTGTTTGTTTACGTTTGTTTCATATTTAGACGATTGTTTGTTTACGTTTGTTTAATATTTAGACGAGTGTTTGTTTACGTTTGTTTAATATTTAGACGAGTGTTTGTTTACGTTTGTTTAATATTTAGACGATTGTTTGTTTACGTTTGTTTAATATTTAGACGAGTGTTTGTTTACGTTTGTTTAATATTTAGACGAGTGTTTGTTTACGTTTGTTTAATATTTAGACGATTGTTTGTTTACGTTTGTTTAATATTTAGACGAGTGTTTGTTTACGTTTGTTTCATATTTAGACGAGTGTTTGTTTACGTTTGTTTCATATTTAGACGAGTGTTTGTTTACGTTTGTTTAATATTTAGACAAGTGTTTTTATTTACGTTTGTTTAATATTTAGACTAATGTTTGTTTACGTTTGTTTCATATTTAGACGAGTGTTTGTTTACGTTTGTTTAATATTTAGACGAGTGTTTGTTTACGTTTGTTTCATATTTAGACGAGTGTTTGTTTACGTTTGTTTAATATTTAGACGAGTGTTTGTTTACGTTTGTTTAATATTTAGACGAGTGTTTGTTTACGTTTGTTTCATATTTAGACGAGTGTTTGTTTACGTTTGTTTAATATTTAGACTAATGTTTGTTTACGTTTGTTTCATATTTAGACGAGTGTTTGTTTACGTTTGTTTAATATTTAGACGAGTGTTTGTTTACGTTTGTTTAATATTTAGACGAGTGTTTGTTTACGTTTGTTTCATATTTAGACGAGTGTTTGTTTACGTTTGTTTAATATTTAGACGAGTGTTTGTTTACGTTTGTTTCATATTTAGACGAGTGATGGTTTATTGTGTTTACGTTTGTTTAATATTTAGACGAGTGTTTGTTTACGTTTGTTTAATATTTAGACTAATGTTTGTTTACGTTTGTTTCATATTTAGACGAGTGTTTGTTTACGTTTGTTTAATATTTAGACGAGTGTTTGTTTAATATTTAGACAAGTGTTTGTTTACGTTTGTTTAATATTTAGACGAGTGTTTGTTTACGTTTGTTTAATATTTAGACGAGTGTTTGTTTAATATTTAGACGAGTGTTTGTTTACGTTTGTTTAATATTTAGACGAGTGTTTGTTTACGTTTGTTTAATATTTAGACGAGTGTTTGTTTACGTTTGTTTAATATTTAGACGAGTGTTTGTTTAATATTTAGACGAGTGTTTGTTTAATATTTAGACGAGTGTTTGTTTACGTTTGTTTAATATTTAGACGAGTGTTTGTTTAATATTTAGACGAGTGTTTGTTTACGTTTGTTTCATATTTAGACGAGTGTTTGTTTAATATTTAGATGAGTGTTTGTTTACGTTTGTTTCATATTTAGACGAGTGTTTGTTTAATATTTAGACTAATGTTTGTTTACGTTTGTTTAATATTTAGACTAATGTTTGTTTACGTTTGTTTAATATTTAGACGAGTGTTTGTTTACGTTTGTTTCATATTTAGACTAGTGTTTGTTTACGTTTGTTTCATATTTAGACGAGTGTTTGTTTACGTTTGTTTAATATTTAGACGAGTGTTTGTTTACGTTTGTTTAATATTTAGACGAGTGTTTGTTTACGTTTGTTTAATATTTAGACGAGTGTTTGTTTACGTTTGTTTAATATTTAGACGATTGTTTGTTTACGTTTGTTTAATATTTAGACGATTGTTTGTTTACGTTTGTTTAATATTTAGACGAGTGTTTGTTTAATATTTAGACGAGTGTTTGTTTAATATTTAGACGAGTGTTTGTTTACGTTTGTTTAATATTTAGACGAGTGTTTGTTTACGTTTGTTTAATATTTAGACGATTGTTTGTTTACGTTTGTTTAATATTTAGACGAGTGTTTGTTTACGTTTGTTTAATATTTAGACGAGTGTTTGTTTACGTTTGTTTCATATTTAGACGAGTGTTTGTTTACGTTTGTTTAATATTTAGACGAGTGTTTGTTTACGTTTGTTTCATATTTAGACGAGTGTTTGTTTACGTTTGTTTAATATTTAGACGAGTGTTTGTTTACGTTTGTTTAATATTTAGACGAGTGTTTGTTTACGTTTGTTTAATATTTAGACGAGTGTTTGTTTACGTTTGTTTAATATTTAGACGAGTGTTTGTTTAATATTTAGACGAGTGTTTGTTTACGTTTGTTTAATATTTAGACGAGTGTTTGTTTACGTTTGTTTAATATTTAGACGAGTGTTTGTTTACGTTTGTTTAATATTTAGACGAGTGTTTGTTTAATATTTAGACGAGTGTTTGTTTACGTTTGTTTCATATTTAGACGAGTGTTTGTTTACGTTTGTTTCATATTTAGATGAGTGTTTGTTTACGTTTGTTTCATATTTAGACGAGTGTTTGTTTAATATTTAGACTAATGTTTGTTTACGTTTGTTTAATATTTAGACTAATGTTTGTTTACGTTTGTTTAATAGTTAGACGAGTGTTTGTTTACGTTTGTTTAATATTTAGACGAGTGTTTGTTTACGTTTGTTTCATATTTAGACTAGTGTTTGTTTACGTTTGTTTCATATTTAGACGAGTGTTTGTTTACGTTTGTTTAATATTTAGACGAGTGTTTGTTTACGTTTGTTTAATATTTAGACGATTGTTTGTTTACGTTTGTTTAATATTTAGACGAGTGTTTGTTTACGTTTGTTTAATATTCAGACAAATTTTTGTTTACGTTTGTTTAATATTTAGACGATTGTTTGTTTACGTTTGTTTAATATTTAGACGAGTATTTGTTTACGTTTGTTTAATATTTAGACGAGTGTTTGTTTAACATTTAGACGAGTGTTTGTTTAATATTTAGACGAGTGTTTGTTTACGTTTGTTTCATATTTAGACGAGTGTTTGTTTACGTTTGTTTAATATTTAGACGAGTGTTTGTTTACGTTTGTTTAATATTTAGACGAGTGTTTGTTTACGTTTGTTTAATATTTAGACGATTGTTTGTTTACGTTTGTTTCATATTTAGACGAGTGTTTGTTTACGTTTGTTTAATATTTAGACGAGTGTTTGTTTACGTTTGTTTAATATTTAGACGAGTGTTTGTTTACGTTTGTTTAATATTTAGACGAGTGTTTGTTTACGTTTGTTTAATATTTAGACGAGTGTTTGTTTAATATTTAGACGAGTGTTTGTTTACGTTTGTTTCATATTTAGACGAGTGTTTGTTTAATATTTAGATGAGTGTTTGTTTACGTTTGTTTCATATTTAGACTAGTGTTTGTTTACGTTTGTTTCATATTTAGACGAGTGTTTGTTTACGTTTGTTTAATATTTAGACGAGTGTTTGTTTACGTTTGTTTAATATTTAGACGATTGTTTGTTTACGTTTGTTTAATATTTAGACGAGTGTTTGTTTACGTTTGTTTAATATTCAGACAAATTTTTGTTTACGTTTGTTTAATATTTAGACGAGTGTTTGTTTACGTTTGTTTAATATTTAGACGAGTATTTGTTTAATATTTAGACGAGTGTTTGTTTACGTTTGTTTAATATTTAGACGAGTGTTTGTTTACGTTTGTTTCATATTTAGACGAGTGTTTGTTTACGTTTGTTTAATATTTAGACGAGTGTTTGTTTACGTTTGTTTAATATTTAGACGAGTATTTGTTTAATATTTAGACGAGTGTTTGTTTACGTTTGTTTAATATTTAGACGAGTGTTTGTTTACGTTTGTTTAATATTTAGACGAGTATTTGTTTAATATTTAGACGAGTGTTTGTTTACGTTTGTTTAATATTTAGACGAGTGTTTGTTTACGTTTGTTTCATATTTAGACGAGTGTTTGTTTACGTTTGTTTCATATTTAGACGAGTGTTTGTTTACGTTTGTTTAATATTTAGACGAGTGTTTGTTTACGTTTGTTTAATATTTAGACGATTGTTTGTTTACGTTTGTTTAATATTTAGACGATTGTTTGTTTACGTTTGTTTAATATTTAGACGAGTGTTTGTTTACGTTTGTTTCATATTTAGACGATTGTTTGTTTACGTTTGTTTAATATTTAGACGAGTGTTTGTTTACGTTTGTTTCATATTTAGACGAGTGTTTGTTTACGTTTGTTTCATATTTAGACGAGTGTTTGTTTACGTTTGTTTAATATTTAGACGAGTGTTTGTTTACGTTTGTTTAATATTTAGACGAGTGTTTGTTTACGTTTGTTTAATATTCAGACAAATTTTTGTTTACGTTTGTTTAATATTTAGACGAGTGTTTGTTTACGTTTGTTTAATATTTAGACGAGTGTTTGTTTACGTTTGTTTAATATTTAGACGAGTATTTGTTTAATATTTAGACGAGTGTTTGTTTACGTTTGTTTAATATTTAGACGAGTGTTTGTTTACGTTTGTTTCATATTTAGACGAGTGTTTGTTTACGTTTGTTTCATATTTAGACGAGTGTTTGTTTACGTTTGTTTCATATTTAGACGAGTGTTTGTTTACGTTTGTTTAATATTTAGACGAGTGTTTGTTTACGTTTGTTTCATATTTAGACGAGTGTTTGTTTACGTTTGTTTCATATTTAGACGAGTGTTTGTTTACGTTTGTTTCATATTTAGACGAGTGTTTGTTTAATATTTAGACGAGTGTTTGTTTACGTTTGTTTAATATTTAGACGAGTGTTTGTTTACGTTTGTTTAATATTTAGACGAGTGTTTGTTTACGTTTGTTTAATATTTAGACGAGTGTTTGTTTACGTTTGTTTAATATTTAGACGAGTGTTTGTTTACATTTGTTTAATATTTGGACGAGTGTTTGTTTACGTTTGTTTAATATTCAGACAAATTTTTGTTTACGTTTGTTTAATATTTAGACGAGTGTTTGTTTACGTTTGTTTAATATTTAGACGAGTATTTGTTTAATATTTAGACGAGTGTTTGTTTACGTTTGTTTAATATTTAGACGAGTGTTTGTTTACGTTTGTTTCATATTTAGACGAGTGTTTGTTTACGTTTGTTTAATATTTAGACGAGTGTTTGTTTACGTTTGTTTAATATTTAGACGAGTATTTGTTTAATATTTAGACGAGTGTTTGTTTACGTTTGTTTAATATTTAGACGAGTGTTTGTTTACGTTTGTTTCATATTTAGACGAGTGTTTGTTTACGTTTGTTTAATATTTAGACGAGTGTTTGTTTACGTTTGTTTAATATTTAGACGATTGTTTGTTTACGTTTGTTTAATATTTAGACGAGTGTTTGTTTACGTTTGTTTAATATTCAGACAAATTTTTGTTTACGTTTGTTTAATATTTAGACGAGTGTTTGTTTACGTTTGTTTAATATTTAGACGAGTATTTGTTTAATATTTAGACGAGTGTTTGTTTACGTTTGTTTAATATTTAGACGAGTGTTTGTTTACGTTTGTTTAATATTTAGACGAGTGTTTGTTTACGTTTGTTTAATATTTAGACGAGTGTTTGTTTACGTTTGTTTAATATTTAGACGAGTGTTTGTTTACGTTTGTTTCATATTTAGACGAGTGTTTGTTTACGTTTGTTTCATATTTAGACGAGTGTTTGTTTACGTTTGTTTAATATTTAGACGAGTGTTTGTTTACGTTTGTTTCATATTTAGACGAGTGTTTGTTTACGTTTGTTTCATATTTAGACGAGTGTTTGTTTACGTTTGTTTCATATTTAGACGAGTGTTTGTTTAATATTTAGACGAGTGTTTGTTTAATATTTAGACGAGTGTTTGTTTACGTTTGTTTCATATTTAGACTAATGTTTGTTTACGTTTGTTTAATATTTAGACGAGTGTTTGTTTACGTTTGTTTAATATTTAGACGAGTGTTTGTTTACGTTTGTTTAATATTTAGACGAGTGTTTGTTTACGTTTGTTTAATATTTAGACGAGTGTTTGTTTACGTTTGTTTAATATTTAGACGATTGTTTGTTTACGTTTGTTTAATATTTAGACGAGTGTTTGTTTACGTTTGTTTAATATTTAGACGAGTGTTTGTTTACGTTTGTTTAATATTTAGACGATTGTTTGTTTACGTTTGTTTAATATTTAGACGAGTGTTTGTTTACGTTTGTTTAATATTTAGACGAGTGTTTGTTTACGTTTGTTTAATATTTAGACGAGTGTTTGTTTACGTTTGTTTAATATTTAGACGATTGTTTGTTTACGTTTGTTTAATATTTAGACGAGTGTTTGTTTACGTTTGTTTAATATTTAGACGAGTGTTTGTTTACGTTTGTTTAATATTTAGACGATTGTTTGTTTACGTTTGTTTAATATTTAGACGAGTGTTTGTTTACGTTTGTTTCATATTTAGACGATTGTTTGTTTACGTTTGTTTAATATTTAGACGAGTGTTTGTTTACGTTTGTTTCATATTTAGACGAGTGTTTGTTTACGTTTGTTTAATATTTAGACGAGTGTTTGTTTACGTTTGTTTAATATTTAGACGAGTGTTTGTTTACGTTTGTTTAATATTTAGACGATTGTTTGTTTACGTTTGTTTAATATTTAGACGAGTGTTTGTTTACGTTTGTTTAATATTTAGACGAGTGTTTGTTTACGTTTGTTTAATATTTAGACGATTGTTTGTATACGTTTGTTTAATATTTAGACGAGTGTTTGTTTACGTTTGTTTCATATTTAGACGATTGTTTGTTTACGTTTGTTTAATATTTAGACGAGTGTTTGTTTACGTTTGTTTCATATTTAGACGAGTGTTTGTTTACGTTTGTTTAATATTTAGACGAGTGTTTGTTTACGTTTGTTTAATATTTAGACGAGTGTTTGTTTACGTTTGTTTAATATTTAGACGAGTGTTTGTTTACGTTTGTTTAATATTTAGACGAGTGTTTGTTTACGTTTGTTTAATATTTAGACGAGTGTTTGTTTACGTTTGTTTAATATTTAGACGAGTGTTTGTTTACGTTTGTTTCATATTTAGACGAGTGTTTGTTTACGTTTGTTTAATATTTAGACGAGTGTTTGTTTACGTTTGTTTAATATTTAGACGAGTGTTTGTTTACGTTTGTTTAATATTTAGACGATTGTTTGTTTACGTTTGTTTAATATTTAGACGAGTGTTTGTTTACGTTTGTTTCATATTTAGACGAGTGTTTGTTTACGTTTGTTTAATATTTAGACGATTGTTTGTTTACGTTTGTTTAATATTTAGACGAGTGTTTGTTTACGTTTGTTTAATATTTAGACGATTGTTTGTATACGTTTGTTTAATATTTAGACGAGTGTTTGTTTACGTTTCTTTCATATTTAGACGATTGTTTGTTTACGTTTGTTTAATATTTAGACGAGTGTTTGTTTACGTTTGTTTCATATTTAGACGAGTGTTTGTTTACGTTTGTTTAATATTTAGACGAGTGTTTGTTTACGTTTGTTTAATATTTAGACGAGTGTTTGTTTACGTTTGTTTAATATTTAGACGAGTGTTTGTTTACGTTTGTTTCATATTTAGACGAGTGTTTGTTTACGTTTGTTTAATATTTAGACGAGTGTTTGTTTACGTTTGTTTAATATTTAGACCAGTGTTTGTTTACGTTTGTTTAATATTTAGACGAGTGTTTGTTTACGTTTGTTTAATATTTAGACGAGTGTTTGTTTACGTTTGTTTAATATTTAGACGAGTGTTTGTTTACGTTTGTTTAATATTTAGACGAGTGTTTGTTTACGTTTGTTTAATATTTAGACTAGTGTTTGTTTACGTTTGTTTAATATTTAGACGAGTGTTTGTTTACGTTTGTTTAATATTTAGACGAGTGTTTGTTTACGTTTGTTTAATATTTAGACGAGTGTTTGTTTACGTTTGTTTAATATTTAGACGAGTGTTTGTTTACGTTTGTTTCATATTTAGACGAGTGTTTGTTTACGTTTGTTTCATATTTAGACGAGTGTTTGTTTACGTTTGTTTAATATTTAGACGATTGTTTGTTTACGTTTGTTTCATATTTAGACGAGTGTTTGTTTACGTTTGTTTCATATTTAGACGAGTGTTTGTTTACGTTTGTTTAATATTTAGACGAGTGTTTGTTTACGTTTGTTTAATATTTAGACGAGTGTTTGTTTACGTTTGTTTCATATTTAGACGAGTGTTTGTTTACGTTTGTTTCATATTTAGACGAGTGTTTGTTTACGTTTGTTTAATATTAAGACGAGTGTTTGTTTACGTTTGTTTCATATTTAGACGAGTGTTTGTTTACGTTTGTTTAATATTTAGACGAGTGTTTGTTTACGTTTGTTTAATATTTAGACGAGTGTTTGTTTACGTTTGTTTCATATTTAGACGAGTGTTTGTTTACGTTTGTTTCATATTTAGACGAGTGTTTGTTTACGTTTGTTTCATATTTAGACGAGTGTTTGTTTACGTTTGTTTAATATTTAGACGAGTGTTTGTTTACGTTTGTTTCATATTTAGACGAGTGTTTGTTTACGTTTGTTTAATATTTAGACGAGTGTTTGTTTACGTTTGTTTCATATTTAGACGAGTGTTTGTTTACGTTTGTTTAATATTTAGACGAGTGTTTGTTTACGTTTGTTTAATATTTAGACGAGTGTTTGTTTACGTTTGTTTAATATTTAGACGAGTGTTTGTTTACGTTTGTTTAATATTTAGACTAATGTTTGTTTACGTTTGTTTAATATTTAGACGAGTGTTTGTTTAATATTTAGACGAGTGTTTGTTTACGTTTGTTTAATATTTAGACGAGTGTTTGTTTACGTTTGTTTAATATTTAGACGAGTGTTTGTTTAATATTTAGACGAGTGTTTGTTTACGTTTGTTTAATATTTAGACGAGTGTTTGTTTAATATTTAGACGAGTGTTTGTTTACGTTTGTTTAATATTTAGACGAGTGTTTGTTTACGTTTGTTTAATATTTAGACGAGTGTTTGTTTACGTTTGTTTAATATTTAGACGAGTGTTTGTTTACGTTTGTTTCATATTTAGACGAGTGTTTGTTTACGTTTGTTTAATATTTAGACGAGTGTTTGTTTACGTTTGTTTAATATTTAGACGAGTGTTTGTTTACGTTTGTTTAATATTTAGACGAGTGTTTGTTTACGTTTGTTTAATATTTAGACTAATGTTTGTTTACGTTTGTTTAATATTTAGACGAGTGTTTGTTTAATATTTAGACGAGTGTTTGTTTACGTTTGTTTAATATTTAGACGAGTGTTTGTTTACGTTTGTTTAATATTTAGACGAGTGTTTGTTTAATATTTAGACGAGTGTTTGTTTACGTTTGTTTAATATTTAGACGAGTGTTTGTTTAATATTTAGACGAGTGTTTGTTTACGTTTGTTTAATATTTAGACGAGTGTTTGTTTACGTTTGTTTAATATTTAGACGAGTGTTTGTTTACGTTTGTTTAATATTTAGACTAATGTTTGTTTACGTTTGTTTAATATTTAGACGAGTGTTTGTTTACGTTTGTTTAATATTTAGACGAGTGTTTGTTTACGTTTGTTTAATATTTAGACTAATGTTTGTTTACGTTTGTTTCATATTTAGACGAGTGTTTGTTTACGTTTGTTTAATATTTAGACGAGTGTTTGTTTACGTTTGTTTAATATTTAGACGAGTGTTTGTTTACGTTTGTTTAATATTTAGACGAGTGTTTGTTTACGTTTGTTTAATATTTAGACGAGTGTTTGTTTACGTTTGTTTAATATTCAGACAAATTTTTGTTTACGTTTGTTTAATATTTAGACGAGTGTTTGTTTACGTTTGTTTAATATTTAGACGAGTATTTGTTTAATATTTAGACGAGTGTTTGTTTACGTTTGTTTAATATTTAGACGAGTGTTTGTTTACGTTTGTTTCATATTTAGACGAGTGTTTGTTTACGTTTGTTTAATATTTAGACGAGTGTTTGTTTACGTTTGTTTAATATTTAGACGAGTATTTGTTTAATATTTAGACGAGTGTTTGTTTACGTTTGTTTAATATTTAGACGAGTGTTTGTTTACGTTTGTTTAATATTTAGACGAGTATTTGTTTAATATTTAGACGAGTGTTTGTTTACGTTTGTTTAATATTTAGACGAGTGTTTGTTTACGTTTGTTTCATATTTAGACGAGTGTTTGTTTACGTTTGTTTCATATTTAGACGAGTGTTTGTTTACGTTTGTTTAATATTTAGACGAGTGTTTGTTTACGTTTGTTTAATATTTAGACGATTGTTTGTTTACGTTTGTTTAATATTTAGACGAGTGTTTGTTTACGTTTGTTTAATATTCAGACAAATTTTTGTTTACGTTTGTTTAATATTTAGACGAGTGTTTGTTTACGTTTGTTTAATATTTAGACGAGTGTTTGTTTACGTTTGTTTAATATTTAGACGAGTATTTGTTTAATATTTAGACGAGTGTTTGTTTACGTTTGTTTAATATTTAGACGAGTGTTTGTTTACGTTTGTTTCATATTTAGACGAGTGTTTGTTTACGTTTGTTTCATATTTAGACGAGTGTTTGTTTACGTTTGTTTCATATTTAGACGAGTGTTTGTTTACGTTTGTTTAATATTTAGACGAGTGTTTGTTTACGTTTGTTTCATATTTAGACGAGTGTTTGTTTACGTTTGTTTCATATTTAGACGAGTGTTTGTTTACGTTTGTTTCATATTTAGACGAGTGTTTGTTTAATATTTAGACGAGTGTTTGTTTACGTTTGTTTAATATTTAGACGAGTGTTTGTTTACGTTTGTTTAATATTTAGACGAGTGTTTGTTTACGTTTGTTTAATATTTAGACGAGTGTTTGTTTACGTTTGTTTAATATTTAGACGAGTGTTTGTTTACATTTGTTTAATATTTGGACGAGTGTTTGTTTACGTTTGTTTAATATTCAGACAAATTTTTGTTTACGTTTGTTTAATATTTAGACGAGTGTTTGTTTACGTTTGTTTAATATTTAGACGAGTATTTGTTTAATATTTAGACGAGTGTTTGTTTACGTTTGTTTAATATTTAGACGAGTGTTTGTTTACGTTTGTTTCATATTTAGACGAGTGTTTGTTTACGTTTGTTTAATATTTAGACGAGTGTTTGTTTACGTTTGTTTAATATTTAGACGATTGTTTGTTTACGTTTGTTTAATATTTAGACGAGTGTTTGTTTACGTTTGTTTAATATTCAGACAAATTTTTGTTTACGTTTGTTTAATATTTAGACGAGTGTTTGTTTACGTTTGTTTAATATTTAGACGAGTATTTGTTTAATATTTAGACGAGTGTTTGTTTACGTTTGTTTAATATTTAGACGAGTGTTTGTTTACGTTTGTTTAATATTTAGACGAGTGTTTGTTTACGTTTGTTTAATATTTAGACGAGTGTTTGTTTACGTTTGTTTAATATTTAGACGAGTGTTTGTTTACGTTTGTTTCATATTTAGACGAGTGTTTGTTTACGTTTGTTTCATATTTAGACGAGTGTTTGTTTACGTTTGTTTAATATTTAGACGAGTGTTTGTTTACGTTTGTTTCATATTTAGACGAGTGTTTGTTTACGTTTGTTTCATATTTAGACGAGTGTTTGTTTACGTTTGTTTCATATTTAGACGAGTGTTTGTTTAATATTTAGACGAGTGTTTGTTTAATATTTAGACGAGTGTTTGTTTACGTTTGTTTCATATTTAGACTAATGTTTGTTTACGTTTGTTTAATATTTAGACGAGTGTTTGTTTACGTTTGTTTAATATTTAGACGAGTGTTTGTTTACGTTTGTTTAATATTTAGACGAGTGTTTGTTTACGTTTGTTTAATATTTAGACGAGTGTTTGTTTACGTTTGTTTAATATTTAGACGATTGTTTGTTTACGTTTGTTTAATATTTAGACGAGTGTTTGTTTACGTTTGTTTAATATTTAGACGAGTGTTTGTTTACGTTTGTTTAATATTTAGACGATTGTTTGTTTACGTTTGTTTAATATTTAGACGAGTGTTTGTTTACGTTTGTTTAATATTTAGACGAGTGTTTGTTTACGTTTGTTTAATATTTAGACGAGTGTTTGTTTACGTTTGTTTAATATTTAGACGATTGTTTGTTTACGTTTGTTTAATATTTAGACGAGTGTTTGTTTACGTTTGTTTAATATTTAGACGAGTGTTTGTTTACGTTTGTTTAATATTTAGACGATTGTTTGTTTACGTTTGTTTAATATTTAGACGAGTGTTTGTTTACGTTTGTTTCATATTTAGACGATTGTTTGTTTACGTTTGTTTAATATTTAGACGAGTGTTTGTTTACGTTTGTTTCATATTTAGACGAGTGTTTGTTTACGTTTGTTTAATATTTAGACGAGTGTTTGTTTACGTTTGTTTAATATTTAGACGAGTGTTTGTTTACGTTTGTTTAATATTTAGACGATTGTTTGTTTACGTTTGTTTAATATTTAGACGAGTGTTTGTTTACGTTTGTTTAATATTTAGACGAGTGTTTGTTTACGTTTGTTTAATATTTAGACGATTGTTTGTATACGTTTGTTTAATATTTAGACGAGTGTTTGTTTACGTTTGTTTCATATTTAGACGATTGTTTGTTTACGTTTGTTTAATATTTAGACGAGTGTTTGTTTACGTTTGTTTCATATTTAGACGAGTGTTTGTTTACGTTTGTTTAATATTTAGACGAGTGTTTGTTTACGTTTGTTTAATATTTAGACGAGTGTTTGTTTACGTTTGTTTAATATTTAGACGAGTGTTTGTTTACGTTTGTTTAATATTTAGACGAGTGTTTGTTTACGTTTGTTTAATATTTAGACGAGTGTTTGTTTACGTTTGTTTAATATTTAGACGAGTGTTTGTTTACGTTTGTTTCATATTTAGACGAGTGTTTGTTTACGTTTGTTTAATATTTAGACGAGTGTTTGTTTACGTTTGTTTAATATTTAGACGAGTGTTTGTTTACGTTTGTTTAATATTTAGACGATTGTTTGTTTACGTTTGTTTAATATTTAGACGAGTGTTTGTTTACGTTTGTTTCATATTTAGACGAGTGTTTGTTTACGTTTGTTTAATATTTAGACGATTGTTTGTTTACGTTTGTTTAATATTTAGACGAGTGTTTGTTTACGTTTGTTTAATATTTAGACGATTGTTTGTATACGTTTGTTTAATATTTAGACGAGTGTTTGTTTACGTTTCTTTCATATTTAGACGATTGTTTGTTTACGTTTGTTTAATATTTAGACGAGTGTTTGTTTACGTTTGTTTCATATTTAGACGAGTGTTTGTTTACGTTTGTTTAATATTTAGACGAGTGTTTGTTTACGTTTGTTTAATATTTAGACGAGTGTTTGTTTACGTTTGTTTAATATTTAGACGAGTGTTTGTTTACGTTTGTTTCATATTTAGACGAGTGTTTGTTTACGTTTGTTTAATATTTAGACGAGTGTTTGTTTACGTTTGTTTAATATTTAGACGAGTGTTTGTTTACGTTTGTTTAATATTTAGACTAGTGTTTGTTTACGTTTGTTTAATATTTAGACGAGTGTTTGTTTACGTTTGTTTAATATTTAGACGAGTGTTTGTTTACGTTTGTTTAATATTTAGACGAGTGTTTGTTTACGTTTGTTTAATATTTAGACGAGTGTTTGTTTACGTTTGTTTCATATTTAGACGAGTGTTTGTTTACGTTTGTTTCATATTTAGACGAGTGTTTGTTTACGTTTGTTTAATATTTAGACGATTGTTTGTTTACGTTTGTTTCATATTTAGACGAGTGTTTGTTTACGTTTGTTTCATATTTAGACGAGTGTTTGTTTACGTTTGTTTAATATTTAGACGAGTGTTTGTTTACGTTTGTTTAATATTTAGACGAGTGTTTGTTTACGTTTGTTTCATATTTAGACGAGTGTTTGTTTACGTTTGTTTCATATTTAGACGAGTGTTTGTTTACGTTTGTTTAATATTTAGACGAGTGTTTGTTTACGTTTGTTTCATATTTAGACGAGTGTTTGTTTACGTTTGTTTAATATTTAGACGAGTGTTTGTTTACGTTTGTTTAATATTTAGACGAGTGTTTGTTTACGTTTGTTTCATATTTAGACGAGTGTTTGTTTACGTTTGTTTCATATTTAGACGAGTGTTTGTTTACGTTTGTTTCATATTTAGACGAGTGTTTGTTTACGTTTGTTTAATATTTAGACGAGTGTTTGTTTACGTTTGTTTCATATTTAGACGAGTGTTTGTTTACGTTTGTTTAATATTTAGACGAGTGTTTGTTTACGTTTGTTTCATATTTAGACGAGTGTTTGTTTACGTTTGTTTAATATTTAGACGAGTGTTTGTTTACGTTTGTTTCATATTTAGACGAGTGTTTGTTTACGTTTGTTTAATATTTAGACGAGTGTTTGTTTACGTTTGTTTAATATTTAGACGATTGTTTGTTTACGTTTGTTTAATATTTAGACGAGTGTTTGTTTACGTTTGTTTCATATTTAGACGATTGTTTGTTTACGTTTGTTTAATATTTAGACGAGTGTTTGTTTACGTTTGTTTCATATTTAGACGAGTGTTTGTTTAATATTTAGACGAGTGTTTGTTTAATATTTAGACGAGTGTTTGTTTACGTTTGTTTAATATTTAGACGAGTGTTTGTTTACGTTTGTTTAATATTTAGACGAGTGTTTGTTTACGTTTGTTTAATATTTAGACTAATGTTTGTTTACGTTTGTTTAATATTTAGACGAGTGTTTGTTTACGTTTGTTTAATATTTAGACGAGTGTTTGTTTACGTTTGTTTAATATTTAGACTAATGTTTGTTTACGTTTGTTTCATATTTAGACGAGTGTTTGTTTACGTTTGTTTAATATTTAGACTAATGTTTGTTTACGTTTGTTTAATATTTAGACGAGTGTTTGTTTACGTTTGTTTAATATTTAGACGAGTGTTTGTTTACGTTTGTTTAATATTTAGACGAGTGTTTGTTTACGTTTGTTTAATATTTAGACGAGTGTTTGTTTACGTTTGTTTAATATTTAGACGAGTGTTTGTTTACGTTTGTTTAATATTTAGACTAATGTTTGTTTACGTTTGTTTCATATTTAGACGAGTGTTTGTTTACGTTTGTTTCATATTTAGACGAGTGTTTGTTTACGTTTGTTTCATATTTAGACGAGTGTTTGTTTACGTTTGTTTCATATTTAGACGAGTGTTTGTTTACGTTTGTTTCATATTTAGACGAGTGTTTGTTTACGTTTGTTTAATATTTAGACGAGTGTTTGTTTACGTTTGTTTCATATTTAGACGAGTGTTTGTTTACGTTTGTTTAATATTTAGACGAGTGTTTGTTTACGTTTGTTTAATATTTAGACGAGTGTTTGTTTACGTTTGTTTAATATTTAGACGAGTGTTTGTTTACGTTTGTTTCATATTTAGACGAGTGTTTGTTTACGTTTGTTTCATATTTAGACGAGTGTTTGTTTACGTTTGTTTAATATTTAGACTAATGTTTGTTTACGTTTGTTTCATATTTAGACGAGTGTTTGTTTACGTTTGTTTAATATTTAGACTAATGTTTGTTTACGTTTGTTTAATATTTAGACGAGTGTTTGTTTACGTTTGTTTAATATTTAGACTAATGTTTGTTTACGTTTGTTTAATATTTAGACGAGTGTTTGTTTACGTTTGTTTAATATTTAGACGAGTGTTTGTTTACGTTTGTTTAATATTTAGACGATTGTTTGTTTACGTTTGTTTAATATTTAGACGAGTGTTTGTTTACGTTTGTTTCATATTTAGACGATTGTTTGTTTACGTTTGTTTAATATTTAGACGAGTGTTTGTTTACGTTTGTTTCATATTTAGACGAGTGTTTGTTTACGTTTGTTTAATATTTAGACGAGTGTTTGTTTACGTTTGTTTAATATTTAGACGAGTGTTTGTTTACGTTTGTTTAATATTTAGACGAGTGTTTGTTTACGTTTGTTTAATATTTAGACGAGTGTTTGTTTACGTTTGTTTAATATTTAGACGAGTGTTTGTTTACGTTTGTTTAATATTTAGACGAGTGTTTGTTTACGTTTGTTTAATATTTAGACGAGTGTTTGTTTACGTTTGTTTAATATTTAGACGAGTGTTTGTTTACGTTTGTTTAATATTTAGACGAGTGTTTGTTTACGTTTGTTTAATATTTAGACGAGTGTTTGTTTACGTTTGTTTAATATTTAGACCAGTGTTTGTTTACGTTTGTTTAATATTTAGACCAGTGTTTGTTTACGTTTGTTTAATATTTAGACGAGTGTTTGTTTACGTTTGTTTAATATTTAGACGAGTGTTTGTTTACGTTTGTTTAATATTTAGACTAGTGTTTGTTTACGTTTGTTTAATATTTAGACGAGTGTTTGTTTACGTTTGTTTAATATTTAGACGAGTGTTTGTTTACGTTTGTTTAATATTTAGACGAGTGTTTGTTTACGTTTGTTTAATATTTAGACGAGTGTTTGTTTACGTTTGTTTCATATTTAGACGAGTGTTTGTTTACGTTTGTTTCATATTTAGACGAGTGTTTGTTTACGTTTGTTTAATATTTAGACGAGTGTTTGTTTACGTTTGTTTCATATTTAGACGAGTGTTTGTTTACGTTTGTTTCATATTTAGACGAGTGTTTGTTTACGTTTGTTTCATATTTAGACGAGTGTTTGTTTACGTTTGTTTCATATTTAGACGAGTGTTTGTTTACGTTTGTTTCATATTTAGACGAGTGTTTGTTTACGTTTGTTTCATATTTAGACGAGTGTTTGTTTACGTTTGTTTAATATTTAGACGAGTGTTTGTTTACGTTTGTTTAATATTTAGACCAGTGTTTGTTTACGTTTGTTTAATATTTAGACCAGTGTTTGTTTACGTTTGTTTCATATTTAGACGAGTGTTTGTTTACGTTTGTTTCATATTTAGACGAGTGTTTGTTTACGTTTGTTTCATATTTAGACGAGTGTTTGTTTACGTTTGTTTCATATTTAGACGAGTGTTTGTTTACGTTTGTTTAATATTTAGACGAGTGTTTGTTTACGTTTGTTTCATATTTAGACGAGTGTTTGTTTACGTTTGTTTAATATTTAGACGAGTGTTTGTTTACGTTTGTTTCATATTTAGACGAGTGTTTGTTTACGTTTGTTTAATATTTAGACGAGTGTTTGTTTACGTTTGTTTAATATTTAGACGAGTGTTTGTTTACGTTTGTTTAATATTTAGACGAGTGTTTGTTTACGTTTGTTTAATATTTAGACGAGTGTTTGTTTACGTTTGTTTAATATTTAGACGAGTGTTTGTTTACGTTTGTTTAATATTTAGACGAGTGTTTGTTTACGTTTGTTTAATATTTAGACGAGTGTTTGTTTACGTTTGTTTAATATTTAGACGAGTGTTTGTTTACGTTTGTTTCATATTTAGACGAGTGTTTGTTTACGTTTGTTTAATATTTAGACGAGTGTTTGTTTACGTTTGTTTAATATTTAGACAAGTGTTTGTTTACGTTTGTTTAATATTTAGACGAGTGTTTGTTTACGTTTGTTTAATATTTAGACGAGTGTTTGTTTACGTTTGTTTAATATTTAGACGAGTGTTTGTTTACGTTTGTTTAATATTTAGACGAGTGTTTGTTTACGTTTGTTTAATATTTAGACGAGTGTTTGTTTACGTTTGTTTAATATTTAGACGAGTGTTTGTTTACGTTTGTTTAATATTTAGACGAGTGTTTGTTTACGTTTGTTTAATATTTAGACGAGTGTTTGTTTACGTTTGTTTAATATTTAGACCAGTGTTTGTTTACGTTTGTTTAATATTTAGACCAGTGTTTGTTTACGTTTGTTTAATATTTAGACGAGTGTTTGTTTACGTTTGTTTAATATTTAGACGAGTGTTTGTTTACGTTTGTTTAATATTTAGACTAGTGTTTGTTTACGTTTGTTTAATATTTAGACGAGTGTTTGTTTACGTTTGTTTAATATTTAGACGAGTGTTTGTTTACGTTTGTTTAATATTTAGACGAGTGTTTGTTTACGTTTGTTTAATATTTAGACGAGTGTTTGTTTACGTTTGTTTCATATTTAGACGAGTGTTTGTTTACGTTTGTTTCATATTTAGACGAGTGTTTGTTTACGTTTGTTTAATATTTAGACGAGTGTTTGTTTACGTTTGTTTCATATTTAGACGAGTGTTTGTTTACGTTTGTTTCATATTTAGACGAGTGTTTGTTTACGTTTGTTTCATATTTAGACGAGTGTTTGTTTACGTTTGTTTCATATTTAGACGAGTGTTTGTTTACGTTTGTTTCATATTTAGACGAGTGTTTGTTTACGTTTGTTTCATATTTAGACGAGTGTTTGTTTACGTTTGTTTAATATTTAGACGAGTGTTTGTTTACGTTTGTTTAATATTTAGACCAGTGTTTGTTTACGTTTGTGTAATATTTAGACCAGTGTTTGTTTACGTTTGTTTCATATTTAGACGAGTGTTTGTTTACGTTTGTTTCATATTTAGACGAGTGTTTGTTTACGTTTGTTTCATATTTAGACGAGTGTTTGTTTACGTTTGTTTCATATTTAGACGAGTGTTTGTTTACGTTTGTTTAATATTTAGACGAGTGTTTGTTTACGTTTGTTTCATATTTAGACGAGTGTTTGTTTACGTTTGTTTAATATTTAGACGAGTGTTTGTTTACGTTTGTTTCATATTTAGACGAGTGTTTGTTTACGTTTGTTTAATATTTAGACGAGTGTTTGTTTACGTTTGTTTAATATTTAGACGAGTGTTTGTTTACGTTTGTTTAATATTTAGACGAGTGTTTGTTTACGTTTGTTTAATATTTAGACGAGTGTTTGTTTACGTTTGTTTAATATTTAGACGAGTGTTTGTTTACGTTTGTTTAATATTTAGACGAGTGTTTGTTTACGTTTGTTTCATATTTAGACGAGTGTTTGTTTACGTTTGTTTAATATTTAGACGAGTGTTTGTTTACGTTTGTTTAATATTTAGACGAGTGTTTGTTTACGTTCGCTTCGGTGCATTAAGTCGAAGATATTTCCAAATGTATCTTTATTTCAACATCCATGTTTGTCTCTGACGTGTTTCTGATGTTTAACGTCGTCTCTCGTCCCTCGCAGTCTCATCATTTATCATGAATCTAAAATAGCATCAATAATTTTAAGTCCTAGTTTGCAAATACAGTATTAAAACGTGACTTTAACACGGAAAACTAACTTCTCATCCTTCTTTTTTTTTCAGATTGATGTCATTCGAAAAGAAAGAAACCAAATCATTCATTAACTAAAGGTTGACAAATGTAGAAAGTTTCGATCAGTCCTATTTCTCCTCAGGTGAGACACATGGTAAATATTAATACTTCAGTTACTCCTCACAGTAGATGATATTAGGATCTGTTCATGTGGATCAACAGGTTGGAGCAGATCGTGGCAGAGACTTGTGACTGAGACTATAAAAGAGTTCACCTGTGAAGGAGTGTTTCAGTCGCAGAGACATGGAGACTAGAGTTGATCTGAGATCTTGTTGCATCTGTCTGGATCTACTGAAGGATCCAGTCACTCTTCACTGTGGACACAACTACTGTAAGACCTGTGTTGAAGGTCACTGGCAGGAGAAGAACATCTACGAGTGTCCTCAGTGCAGACGGAGCTTCAGCGAGAGACCTGTCCTCCAGAAGAACACTGTGTTAGCAGAGTTAGTGGAGGAGCTGAAGAAGACTGGAGCAGCTGAGGACCTCTGCTCTGCTGGACCTGAAGATGTGACCTGTGACGTCTGCACTGGGAGGAAGATGAAAGCCCTCAAGTCCTGTCTGGTGTGTCTGGTCTCCTACTGTCAGGAACATCTTCAGCCTCATCGAGAAGCTCCGGCCTACAGGAGACACAAGCTGGTCCAGCCGTCCAAGCAGCTCCAGGAGATGATCTGCTCTGAACACGAGGAGGAGAAGAAGATGTTCTGTCGTTCTGATCAGCAGCTCATCTGTCATCTCTGTGCTGTGGACCAACACAAAGATCATGACATCGTCTCGACCACAGCAGAGAGGAGGGAGAGAGACAAAGACCTGGATCAGAGTCAAGGAAGGATCCAGCAGAAGATCCAGAAGAGAGAGAAGGAAGTGAAGCTGCTCCAGCAGGAGCAGAAGAACATCAGAGTCTCTGCTGAGGAAGCAGTGAAGGACAGTCAGGAGACCCTCGTCCAGATGATCCAGATGATCCAGAGAAGAATGCCTGACGTGGAGCAGAAGATCAGATCTCTGCAGGAGACTGAAGACGCTCGAGTCCAAGGACTTCAGGAGCAGCTGGAGCAGGAGATCTCTGAGCTGAAGAAGAAAGAGGCTGAGCTGCAGCAGCTGTCACTCACCGACAGTCACACCATCTTCCTGCAGAACTGGACCTCACTCTCAGAGGTCAGTGAAGACACGACCTCCTCCACGACCCTTGAGCAAACTCACCGTCGCTTCCAGGAAGTAACAGCAGCCGTGTCAGCCTGCAGAGACCAAGTCCAGGACCTTCTGAGAGACATGTGGACCGACATCTCAATGATGTTCCATCCAGAGACCAGAGAGCAGTTCCTCACACACTCACAGGACATCACTCTGGATCCAAACACTGCAGACTCATGTTTGATGTTGTCTGAAGGAAACAAGAAAGTGACAAACATGTGGAAACATCAGCCTCGTCCTGATCATCCAGACAGATTCAATTATTATTTTCAGGTCTTGAGTCAAGAGTCTCTGACTGGACGTTGTTACTGGGAGGTGAAGAGAACAGAAGGATATGTTAACGTATCAGTTTCATACAAGAACATCAGCAGATCAGGAAAAGAAAGTTATTTTGGATATAATGACAAATCTTGGAGTTTATATTGTCACGACTCTGGTTGTTCATTTAAACACAACAAGATCGAAACTAAAGTCTCCAGTGTCAGACCCTCCACAGTGGGGGTGAACCTGGATCACTCTGCAGGTCTTCTGTCCTTCTACAGCGTCTCTGAGACCATGACTCTCCTCCACAGAGTCCAGACCAGCTTCACTCAACCTCTTCATGCTGGAGTCAGGGTTAATTATTTTTCATCCTCGTGTGAGTTTGTGAAGCTGAAGTAGACGACAGTGAGATTGTGAGTCTCCAGGAGTGACATCATCACATGAAGCTTCAATGTTTGGATGAACGTCTCTGAGAACGTTTGTCGTTTGTGCCGCAGTGAAGACACAGTGACGTCATGTGACTGGATTAGAACCTCTGTGATTGGATTGTTCCTGATGATGACGAGTCTTCTTTAAATCTTCTTTAATAAACACCTTCATGATCCGGTGATGATGGCAGCAGTCGTTACTCAAGTACTCCACAGTACTACAAATATATCCTGGTTACTACAGTATCTCATTGGATGTTATGGTTGCCTCTGTATCGTGATACGTATCATCAGATTCTTGACAATACACACACTTACACAGCCAGTCGTCCACGAGGAGTCAGAAAGAAGAAGAATTGATGTACATTTGGTTTGGATTCAATATTACAGTCTGAAAGGAATTTGATTTTGTGAAAAAAAGATTTTCTCCAAAGAAGTAAAGATGAAAATGAGTTCAACACAAACTATATCTTGTATCAGAGAAACCAGATCCTTGGATTCAGTGTTATGTTGAGTTATGCTGTATTTTAAAAATGTACATATAGAAACATTGATTTTTATTCACTCAAATCTCCTCTTAAAACACACTTTTATTCTCTTTTAACACAGCATGAGACTCTGAGCTGTTTTTAGTGCTTTTGACTTGTTTTATTTTTGTGTTTTAACTGCTTTCTTAGTACTTTCATGTCATTGTTCAACACTTTGTATCGACTGTTGTTTTTAAAGTGTTTTATCAATAAACTTGATTGATTGATTATTTGTTCTTATTGAAATGTTGATCTAAATCAATGAATTATCTTTTTGAATCATTTATTCTAAATATAATAATATATAGATTATATATATATTTACACATTGAGTTCAATATTTTAATTCCAATAATTCAAAAACACATTTTCTAAATGCAATATTCTTTGGTTTATTCAATATAACATCGACATCTTTATATTTACTTTCTTACACCTTCGTTCTAAGATCACAATCAAAACTACTTTTATTGTTGTAAACACAACCGTGGATATTATGTGGTGACAACACAAAAGTACATGTTAATAATGAATAAATTAATACAAATAACACAAAAGTACATGTTAATAATGAATAAATTAATACAAATAACACAAAAGTACATGTTAATAATGAATAGATTAATACAAATAACACAAAATTACATGTTAATAATGAATAAATTAATACAAATAACACAAAATTACATGTTATTAATGAATAAATTAATACAAATAACACGAAATTACATGTTAATAATGAATAAATTAATACAAATAACACAAAATTACATGTTAATAATGAATAAATTAACACAAACAACACAAAATTACATGTTAATAATGAATAAATTAATACAAATAACACAAAAGTACATGTTAATAATGAATAAATTAATACAAATAACACAAAATTACATGTTAATAATGAATAAATTAATACAAATAACACAAAATTAGTGCAACAGTCCAGACTTTCCATTTTGCACATTTTCTGCACTTTATACATAATTACATTTTTATTTATGTTTAATGTTGTTTTTTTTTACTGTTGGTGGAACAATTCACTAGCAATTGAAATAATAATAATTCTGGTTCTGATGTATAAACATGTTTTTGTATAGAATCTTAATTAAGAAGATCAATATATTAGATTATTTTGTCCTTTATATATACTGTGTTTATACAAAATGTACCTTTCAATGTAAAAGATATTTAATTCAAATCTTAAAAAAGCTTCATTTCAAGAATAAAATTCAAAGTGTCAACATTTGAAACATGAAAGCGTTCAATATTCTGACACTGATTGACTTCCGTCCTCAAGTTTGAACTAATGTTTCTTATTCTCTCTGTGAACGATCAACACACTGTGGTGTGTTCAGAGGATGATGTTGTGAACTTAACAATATGTTCTGTTACTATGAATCACAAACAGAAAACTATGAATAACAAATACAAAAAATAATAATAATTGGAATGAAATAAAAACAGATTTTTCTTTTTTTAAATGAGACATTGCCATAAAATGTCATACAAATAAATAATGAATGAGTGATATTAGTTCCATTAAAATGTGTATTATTCATATAGAATATTAAAAATTGTTTTTTGTTTTTTTTAAATAATTCAAAAATGTATTTTGAAATTCAATTTTATTTTTACAGCATTTTAAATTCAATATAAAATGTTGGTGTAATAGGATATCAAAAGAGTTCTGAGGTACTTGATCAACTTCGATTATACCACTATTATACTATTGTACACTATTATACCTACATTTTTATATTGAATTAAAAAAACTTACAAGTTAGAAAAAATATTGAGTTCATGAAAATATTGTATTAATTTTTGGAATAAAAATATCAAACTTTAGGTGTAAAATTTGAAAATTATTCAATTAAAATATATATATACATATATATATATATATTGTAGTGATATTTAGTCACAAATAAACAAGCGTGGAATATCCGTGTAGGAGTTTTATTAACACACGTCTTTAGCCGTAGCTTCGGACCAAGAACAACACGTCACTCCCGATGTATCCATGCGCCGTGCGCTATAGAAAACATAGTCCCTTAACACCACATCTCCCTTCCTTTGAGTCTGTTGAGACACAGTGTTACCAGAACCTAATAAACATTTTCTTCAGAACAAATCAATAGAGATTTGTGCAAACAATATTTCAAGCATGTTTCTCGTAACATTTCTAATATCCCAGATATCACTCCTTTAACATCTAACTAGGGTATTCTCTCCGAACATTTATTGACACAAACTCCTTCAATCTTTCTGGAGGTTTTATTTCCACTTCTTCTCAACACTTTAGGACTCTCCGGTTTGACAGGAGAAGAATCTTCTTCTGTGGCTTCCGTTTGTTCACATTTTCCTTCTCAGTCTCGAGCCTTCAGTTGGTTGTTCAGGTGTTTAAACCGTTGTCTGAGATGATCTGTTTGGTCTCACTTCACCTTCGTCAGTCTGGACTATAGATGACCTTGGTGGATCAAAGCGTTTAACAACAGTCGCAGGTTTGATCCTTTTCCTGCTCTAGTTTTACACTAAAGTTCCGGATTGCAGCTCCGGCAAGGGTTTAGGATTGTACCTTGTGTTAAAGTTTCGACTGTACCTTTCCTTTCCTTCTGCATCTTTTTGCCTCACCTGCATCAGATCAGGCCATGCAGGCTGCGATCTAAGCTTCAATGGTTGGAAGAGTTGTGCGGATTTGTCTTCCCAACATCAACTGAGCTGGACTCACTCCAGTCACTTGTAAAGGTGTTGCTCTGTAGGACAAGAGTGCTAGTGATGGATCACTCTGTCTCAGGATCTGTTTTGCAGTTTGCACTGCCCTCTCTGCCTCACCATTAGCCTGTGCATTATTCTAGTTATATGATCAAAATCATAAGCTCTTGAAAAAGGCTGCAAACTCTTGACCTGAAAACTGTGGTCCTCTGTCAGTTATGAGTTTGTTTGGACAACCCCATCTTGCAAAGATGTTCTTCAGGCTGAAAACTGTACTGTCAGTGGTCAATTTTGAAAGGTGCAAAATTTCAATATACCGGGAAAAATAATCAACCACCACTAAATCGTTTTTTCCCTCAAAGTGACAAATGTCCGCCGAGATTCTCTCCCACGGACGACCTGGTAGCGGTGAACAGATAAGAGGCTCTTTCCTGTGAGATGGTTTCATCTCCTGACATTCTCTACACCACAGGTGTCAAACCGCTCCAGAAAAGGTTCAGGGGTCAATTTCTCTCAATTCTACATTCAAATGATAGAATATTTTGTGGAATAATCACATCTTCAAGAAGAGATCAATGTCAGTCCATGATTGTTACCCATGGAAAGTATTTATTTATCTTCAATGTTCCATTTAAATGATCTAAAACAGGGGTGTCACACTTTTTCGGTTGGCGAGCTACTTTTCTAAAGATCAAGTTCAAAAGATCTACGATCATCAAATTTGCTCAACAGAAGTAAGAACATACTTCACTCACATGACTTGAAGTGAATGATAGTCATGATGGAAGGATGTGTGGATTTAATCATCTTCATAGAAATACTGACTTACATAAATAACTAGAGTCAGTCAGTGAGGAGCATATTTCCTCATAAGAAGATACTTTTCCTCTGAGAGTAACTTCCAAAGATGTCCATGAGACCTGGTCTTAAGCTCAGTGTCAGCATGTGCGTGACACGAATTGGAGCCTTTTTCCATGTCGAAATCAACAAACAATTCAGACGGGTTCATCCCTTTCCATGCCTCCATTTCAATATGTCCATCATGTTTAAATGAAGCACAAGAATTAAATTGATCCATTTCTGTGATCATGAAAAAAACAAAAACAAATGAAAACATGAATTTAAACTAACAGTTTATATGTGTTAATTTTAAACATGTCTGATATGAATCACACAAGTGGATTATTTAAATGTTAAAACATCTTCAGATGAAGTTTAACGAGAATAAAACTGTTCATCAGTAACTTCACATCATCATCGTCTCTGACGTCATTAGTATTTGTGTCTCACCTGCACCTGTTTAACGTGTTTGTGTTTCAGCGTATTCTTATTATATTCGTGAGATAAAGGTCATTTACAAACAGTCATGTGATGGTTTATTAATACAAGTGTGTTTTAAGGACGTGATCACAAAAGGAAAACCAGCATTTGTTGCTTTGTTTTCCGGATTTTATGCTCATATCACTAAAGATATGTATCAAGCATCTATGATCTATGATCGTGATGCTCTTCTCAACATCAGAGAGTCGATGGAGGACTTCACTCGCGACAGTTACCAACGTCCGGTGAACGTGTTTCCTCCTTCGCTTCTCATCGACTCGGACTCTGTGGAATATCGTTTGATCTCTCGGGCGATTTCCACAAGCGATGGAGTCGGTCTGGAGTTCAGGTCAGGATGAGACGCGCAGTCGCGATCGCTCGGAACAACTCTGACGTCATCGAACGTCATCGATGTTTGATCGACATTCCTCTGCCTGAAGAGAATGATGACACATCAGCGCTGCCGTCTGTCCAGACCTCAGCGAAAGGTGGTAAGATTTTTTCATTTCCTCTCTTTAATTCGGCTTTTACTACGGAGTTGAACGTCAGTGAAGCTGGTACCACGTGACCGCTGTTCGCTTCAAAAGATCCCGCTCTGCGCGCCTGTCAGTGACGCGGCGTCGTCAGTGACGTCATCGGTGCTGAATGTGGGACTTCTTAATGTTCGCTCCATTACTAATAAATCCTTTATTCTTAATGATCTTTTCACAAGAGTTAATTTGGATTTATTATGTCTTTCTGAGACTTGGCAGAGAGAGGAAGAGTTTATTCATCTGTACGAACTCTGTCCAGTAGGGAGCGCTGTTCTGGGGAAGCCTCGCCTCTCTGGTCGTGGGGGAGGTCTTGCTACTGTTTTTAGGGAGAGTTGTTTTTGCAAAGTGATTCAGACACAGGAATTCACTTCTTTTGAATCTCAGATGATCTTGGTTGGTTCTACAAGACCTTTCTATTGTGTGTCAATCTACCGCCCGCCTGGTCCTGCGGCGATGTTCTTGAAAGACTTTAGTGACTTCTTATCTTCCATTATTCAAATGGAATCTGTTCTTATTCTTGGAGACTTTAATCTTCATGTTGATGACGTCACATCTTGTTCTGCTAAAGAACTTTTAACTTTAACTGAAGCCTTTAATTTTGAGCAACATGTTTCTGAACCCACTCATCAAAAAGGCCACATTTTAGACTTAGTTTTTACTCTTGGCCTGAACATTTCTAATGTATCTGTACATGATGTCCATCTGAGTGATCATTCTCTTGTCTTGTTTAACCTGGACTTCATCCCTGAACCTAAGCCTTTTAAAGTTAGGTCTCAGAGGCGTGTCATCTCAGCCGATACTGCAGACAGTTTTTCTGCTATGTTTGACGCTCTTTCCTTTGATGACTGCACAGATGTGGACAGTTTGATTCACTGTTTCACTGATCATTGTGTTGAAATACTGGATCAAGTGGCACCTGTTAAATCGAACTTGAAAATTCAGAAAAAACGGTGCCCTTGGACAAATGAAGATCTCCTGAGTCTGAAGAGACTTTGTCGAAAGACTGAGCGTCTCTGGAAGTCCACTAAACTTGAGGTGCACAGACTTCCCCTCAGGGATCTGATGTCTTCTTACAATGAGATGGTAAAAAACTGCTAGATCTGATTACATCAGAAAACTGGTAGCAGCAAATAGGAAAAACCCCAAAGTTTTGTTTGACACGATTAATTCTCTTGTGTCTCCTGCTCCTCAAATCACGCCTGTCTTCTGTGAAGCTGACAGCAATGCATTGTTGAGATTTTTCATTGACAAAATTAAATTGATCAAAGAGAAAATCTCTCCCCCTTTGTTTGGAACCCCTACTGTCTCTGAGCCCATCTCCTCCTCTTGGTCCTCCTTCACTGCTGTATCTTTGGGTGATATTTCAGCACTAGTGAACAAGATGAAACCATCCTCTTGCTCAGATGACGTCCTTCCTTGTAGGCTTTTTATCAAAGTATTTGATGTAATTGGCCCCTGGGTTACCAATATGGTGAACCTCTCCCTTTCCACAGGGGTTTTTCCCAATGCATTTAAACATGCCATTGTGGAGCCTCTGCTCAAAAAACCAGGCTTAGACCCAACTGACCTCAGTCATTTCAGGCCTATTTCTAAGCTCCCTTTCTTGTCCAAGATCTTGGAGAAGGTGGTGTCTGAGCAGCTGTCTTTGTTCCTGGATCAGAGCGACATCCATGAGAAGTTTCAGTCTGGCTTCCGTAAACATCACTCTACGGAGACAGCTTTATTGAAAGTGTCCAGTGACATCATGATGTCGGCTGACTCGGGTAAATTCACTGTTCTGGTTCTCTTAGATCTGTCCTCAGCCTTTGACACAGTTGATCACCAGATCCTGCTGAGAAGACTAAGGGATGAAGTGGGACTGTCTGGGTCTGTGTTAGAATGGTTCTCATCTTACCTTTCTGGGCGCAGTTTTAGTGTATCTGCCAATCAAATGAGGTCTGAATTGGCAGATCTGTTGTGTGGAGTCCCTCAAGGTTCTGTTCTGGGTCCTTTATTGTTTTTGCTGTACTTGATTCCCCTCGGTAAAATCATTCAGAGATTTCCAGATGTTTCTTATCACATTTTTGCTGATGACATCCAGCTCTACTGCTCTTTTGACCCGACTGAGCCCCAAAGGCTGAACAGCTTAGTCAATTGTTTGCTAGAAATCAAACAATGAGTGAAAACACTTTACAGCTAAATGTGGACAAAACTGAAACTCTGGTGATTGCTCCTGATGATAAGATCCCAGGGTTGAGTCAGTACTTGGGTGACTTAGGTCAGTCTGTCAAACTGAGCCTGAGAAACCTGGGTGTTGTATTTGATAAAGACATGTCTCTTGTTCGACATTGCAGAAAACTGACCGGAAACTGTTTCCTTCAACTGAGAAAAATCTATAAACTTAGGAAAATGTTGTCGGAACATGATCTGGATCTTATAATCCATGCGTTTGTTTCTTCTCGTCTGGACTATTGTAACAGTTTGTTTTCATGTCTTAACTAGAAGGATCGTCTCGTCTGCAGTTGATTCAGAACTCTGCAGCCAGAATTCTGACCCACTCTAGTAGAAGAACTCACATTTCTCCGATCCTTAATACTCTTCAGTGGCTTCCAGTTTCTTTCAGGATCAATTTTAAAATTCTGGTTCTTACTTTCAGATCTATTCATGGTCAGGCTCCTCCTTACATCACTGATCTGATCCAGCCTTACACCCCAGCTCGGGCTCTGAGGTCTGTGGATCAGAATCTACTTATGGTTCCACGCACACGGCTCAGGACCAGAGGAGAGAAATCTTTTCAGGCTGTTGCTCCTAAGCTTTGGAACGATCTTCTCTCTCTTTGTTCTTGATGGATCTACTGACTCCTTCAAGAAACATCTTAAGACGTTTCTATTTGTTCAGGCTTTTCCTTGAATTTCTCGAACTCCTTTGTTGTTCTCAGTATTATCTTGATCTTTAAAGTATGTACTTTTTTGAGTATTGTTTTGATTGTCTAAGCGCTTTGTGACCCTGGTCTCGAAAAGCGCTATATAAATAAATATTACTTACTTACTTACTTTCATTGAACCTGCAGCTTGACTTTGATGGAACTGACGTCATGTTTGTGTGACTCTAGAGAAGAACCTGAAGCGATCAAACATTATGTTCGATATATTATTAAAAAAAACAAAGCTTATAATTCTATATCGTTTTTCTGAACTGCATAAAATGACTGTCGCACGTTTTGCTCTTTTTATTCTCGATTCATAAGAACTTTGCCGTGCGTTCACTGGAAGAGGCGGGAGCTCTGATTGGCTGATGCTCATGTCAATCAAATTGACAACCAATCGGCGCAATAACTATTTGATTGACCTGCACAGCAGCCAATCAGAGCTCTCTTCACTATTTTCTTACATCATTTTTATTAAATCACGTGATCTACTAGCAGCAGCTTGCACGGTGCCACAGCGTGTATGGACACATACACAAGCGCTGTGTGCTGTGATTGGCTGCGTAGCGTAAGTAAACCGTATCGTATCATTGGCTGGACACCTGTCACTCACTGAGGTGCAGATGTTCTTGTGCGCTGAGAATGTTCGATCGACACTTCACTCTGCCTCGGTGACCATCGTGAACGCGCTGTAGTATTTCCGACCTCATGTTTTGTGGAACTACTATTCTGTCCTTGTAAAGTAATAAACTCTGTGACACAGTAAGGTGATCACGATGTGAGAAATAAGGTTTCACACATACCGGTACATCAGCGTAATACCTCGGCCATCCATCTGTAATGAACTTTTGGACCGACTTCAACTCTGGGTCTAGTTGAGTCTGCTTTCTAATCAGTTCCAGCTTTCCAGGGGAAACTTTCTTGAACTGCTTCTCATACGCTTCCATCTCACTGGTCAGTTCTGATACTTCTTGTTTAACTTCTACCAGTGGATGTCGAGAGAGTGTATCTGCCACGACTAACAGTTTCTGGTACAAACTCTGCCACAGGATTGTATCTCATCCTGCGGATCAGCAGTCTCTGGCCCCTCATAGGCACACAGTCCAGATCTTTGCTGTTAATTGTGGTACAAGTGGTTTGTGGTCAGTCTGAAGTCTGAAAGAATCTAGACCGTACAGATATCTGCTCAACTTTCCACATGTCCACACTGCAGAAGGCACTCTTTCTCAATTTGAAGCGCTTCTCGGCATCAGTTAATGTTCTAGAACAATAAGCTACCGGTCTCAGCTGCCCATCATGTTCCTGCATTAAGACGCCTCCAAGCCCAGAGCTACTTGAATCAGCACCTATCACTGTGGTTTTGTTCACGTCCTAATAAGCTAACACAGGAGCTTCAACCTGTGCAGGGCCCCATGTCCATGTTCCATCAGTCTTTAACAAGTCATTCAGGGGTTTGGTAATATCAGACAGGTGAGGAAGATACCTGCCCAAATAATGAACCATCCCCAGAATCCTTCTGAGGTCCATTGTTTGGTTCAGCTGCATGATGGCTTGAACTTTCACATCATCTGGACGTATTCCGTTCTCATCAATGGAGTGTCCCAAGTCGTTAAGTTTCCGCTGTCGCAGTGAGACCTTCTCATTGTTCAGCTTCAGGCCTGCTCTCCTCAAGGTTTCAAGAGTCTTTTGAAGGATCTCCTCCTGTTGCTCCTCTGACTCCGAATAAACAAGAATGTCATCCATGTATACAGCGACTCCATCAAGGTCTTTCAGCAGTTCTGTCATCTCACGCTGGAAGATTTCTGGGGCACTTGTTGACTGCTCTGTTGAGGTTCTTCAAGTCAACACATATCCTCAGCTGTTCCTTGTTCTTCCTTACTACTGGTACCATTGGAGCGACCACTCTGTTGGTTCCTTGATTTCTGTTATTACTCCAGCATCAACCATACGTTTCAATTCCTCCTTCACTCTCTGAAGCATAGGTATTGACAATCTTCTTGCTGTTGTCAGACTGTATGGTTGGACATCATCTATAAGTCTTTTATTGGAGTTACGTTCAATGTTCCATTTTCATTTGAACTTTGGATCTTTTCCTTCTGTCAAGTTTTCACCTCACGATCCGTTTCACTAACCATCGCTGTTGCTACATTTCTTCCGAGCAGATGACTTTCACTACCACAGAGGACGTGAACTTTGAACTTGTAATGTCTCTGTTTACTCCTAGTAGTCGCTGTGAAATAACCCAAACACTCAAGGCGACCTCCTGGGCTGTCCAGTGGTACTTGGACCTTCTTTAATGCAGGTTTTCCACTCATCAACTTGAATGTATTTTCTGATATAACAGTGGTATCAGCGTCAGTGTCAATTTTAAAGTTCATCAGAACGTCAAGAATTCTGAGTTTCACTTTCCAGGCGTCATTAGAGTCGTTTACTTCTGTGACCTCTGAGGAAATGATGGTCGTCTGTCCTCACATTGACCTCATTGACTGTGAACGACACACTGCAGCAAAATGTTGCATCTTTGTGTCACTCAGAGTTTCTTGCAGGACATCATCTCTTTTTTTTTTAAATATATTTTATTTATACAGTTTTTATAACAAAGTGCAAACATGTTCAAGAGTACAAAAGAAAACCAGGTTATTAAAGCACAGGAAACAAAGAAAATTAAAATAACAAGAAACAAGAATACACAGTCCCGAATAAAGTAGACAAGAGTAGAAATATAAGAGAAAAAAAAATAAATTAAAAAGAAAAAAGAAAATAAATAAAATAAAATAAAACAACTGTCAGGCAAAAGCTTAATGATAATAAACACTCTTGTAGTACGTCAAGGGGTTCAAAGGACCTCGGTGTCCAGGAGAAAAGTCCAGCTCAAGGATAATTTATAAATGTCTATGCGTCTCTCTTAATGAATTGAATGAAAGGATCCCAGATTTTTTTGTACTTTCCTGCATTCCCAGAAAGGGAAAATCGAATCTCCTCCAGATAGAGGCATGAGGCCATGTCGTTCATCCAGACTTTGTATGATGGAGGAGAAGCTGACTTCCACTCCCGAAGAATAGTCCTCTTTGCCACAACCAAACCGAAGGCGAGGGCCTGCTGAAATGCTTTGGGAAGCTTTTTTGTATCGTTGGTACAACCCATAATAACCAATGATCCATCTGGTACAAGAGTCTGATTGTATGCAACACAAAGACTATTAAAAACATTGGACCAGAAAGAAGTGAGACTTGGACAGGACCAGAACAGGTGTGCAAGAGTACCATCACATTGTTTACATTTATCACATATTGACGAAACATTTGGGAAAATTCGATTCAATTTTGTCTTAGAGTAATGGAGCCGATGAACAACCTTAAACTGAATGAGCTGTAGTCGTACATTTATGGAACAAGATGTTATTGTGGACAAAGAGTCGTTCCACACCTCCTCAGGAATGCTCACATTCAGATCCCTTTCCCATGCATCGTGAATGTGATTTGACGACGGCTTAGTTTCAAATAGTTTGACAAGATGGCTGATAAGATGTTTACAGGTGGGAGACTTCGAGACAATGGTAAAAAAGTTGTGGTCCATCGGGAGCGATTCAAAATGAAGAAAAGACCTACTGACAAAGTTCCTCACTTGAAAATACCTAAAAAGATGGTTGTTTGGCAATTCAAATTTTTCCTTTAACTGCCCGAATGAAGCAAAGGTGCCACCTATATACAGGTCTAATTGTTGTAAGGCCTCTCTTAGCCCAGTCGATGAACACCGGGTCTGTTTGGCCTGGTTTGAAGGCAGGATTGTTACATAATGGACTTAAGACTGATTGCTCTGTTATGTTGAGCGTCTTCTTTATCTGTGCCAAGATTTTAAAGGAATTTTGAAGTACGAAATCGTGGATATTTTTTGTTTGAAGCTTAACGTTTGAGAGTAAGACAGCAGATGGCGATAAACCCTGACTTGTTATTAATTAGTTGGTCTCAATTACAGGCCAAAGTGGGGAAAGAGAGTCAGATTCAGTTTTTACATGTTTTAGTGGATTCCAAAAAATACAATTTCTCGCATTACATGACCAATAATAATGACGGAAGACAGGGAGACCAAAGCCCCCATCAACTTTGGATTTTTGTAGGTGATCTTTGGATATTCGGGGGTGCTTTTAGGACCAAATAAAGGGCATGATAATTGAGTCAATGTTTTTGAAAAATGATGTTTTTAATAATATAGGGATATTTTGAAACAGATAAGTTAGTTTAGGAAGTATCGTCATCTTAACAGCATTGATACGTCCAACAAGAGAAAGAGGTAATAACTTCCATCTCTCAACCAGTGTTTTAATTTTATCAGTGATGATCAAGTAGTTTTTCTTAAATAGGTATTTGGGATTTCTAGTGATATTTATGCCCAGGTAAGTAAAGTAATCGATTGAAAGCTTAAAGGGAAGATTTGAAAGGAAGTTTTGGTCAAGGTCATTGTTTAGCGGCATGAGGACACTTTTGTTCCAGTTTATAGTAAAACCAGAAAGTTGGCCGAATGTTTTCATAAATTCAAGGAGTGGTGGAAGGGAGCTTTGAATGTTTGATAGAGTAAGAATCAGGTCATCTGCATACAGACTGATCTTAGAGGTAATCATGCCACATTTGATGCCCTCAATATTTACATTGTCCCGAATTGCAATGGCGAGAAGCTCAATCACCAAAGCAAAAAGCATTGGTGACAAACAACAGCCCTGTCGAGTGCCTCTGTTCAAGCTAAGAGGGGGGGATTTGTCAAAGTTTGTTAGTATAGAGGATTTAGGATCCCTATAGAGAAGTTTAACAAATGAAATAAATGTGTCGCCAAAACCAAACCTACGGAGAGCTAAAAACATAAATTTCCATTCGACTTGGTCAAATGCTTGTTGCGCATCTAAAGATATAATTGCAGAGTGAGGATGTGTTGTGGAATTAACAATGTTTAGAATACGTCGTGTATTTGAACGTGGAAACCTGTTTGGTATGAAACCTGTTTGATCAGAGTGGATTAAACTATGTATATGTTTGGACAGTCTGTTTGTAAGAATTTTAGCTATTATTTTTTGGTCACAATTTAGAAGGCTTAAGGGTCGGTATGATGAAACTTCTGCACCATCACGGTCTTTTTTCAAAAGCAGACAGACATTAGCTTCGTATAACGTATTGGGAAGTGAATTTTCTTTTAATGAGCAGATTATCATGCGAAGTAATAAAGGGGAAAGTAAGTCAATATGTGATTTATAAAATTCTATACCGTATCCGTCTGGGCCACAAGCTTTACCGCTAGGGAATTGCCGAATAGCTAATTTGATCTCATCCAAGGTGATCTCTGCATCTATTTCGTCTCTGGCTTTAGCTGGAAGAGTGGGTGAATTGATCATATTAAGAAATGTGTTTATGTCTGCTTCTGTCGCTTTGGATTTTGAGGCGTACACATCAGTATAGAAATCCAAAAATCTACCATTGATCGATTTGGGATCTGTTATCAACTGTCCATCTGGAGAGAGTATCTTGTTGATAGCGGTGGCGGATCTGATGCCCTTAAGCTGCGTGGCAAGTAGTGTGTGTGGTTTATCTCCTAACTCAAAATGTTTTTGTTTTGATCGCATGTAGTTTTTTACCTGATCGCAGAGCAAGTGGTTGTATTCATATTTAAGCTTTAGCATGGACTGTAGTGTATCATCCGAATTTGTATTTTGGTAGTCAGTTTCTAGTTTCGTTAATTCTGTTGCAATCTCCTGGAATCTCTGGCGTCTGAGCTTTTTTTGCCGTGATTGCTATGATATAATGTAACCTCTGATCACCACTTTTAGTGTCTCCCATAATGTATTGTCTGAAACGGTCCCATTGTCGTTGCACAGAGTGAAGTCTGTTATCTTATTTGCGATATATTGTGTGAACGTATGATCTTGGCACAGATAAGGGTTATACTTCCAATTATATGGCCGGGTTGGGATGTTAAAATTTATTTTCATTGAGATGGGGGCATGGTCTGATACAATAATATTATGATAGGTCGAGTGAGTAACATTTGAAATTAGCTTTGAGTCCAAAATAAAGTAATCAATCCTAGTAAAGGTATGATGTACGGGGGAAAAAAAGAATATTGTCTATTAGATGGGTGCTGAAGGCGCCATATGTCTACTAGGTCCATTTGTTTGATTAAGTTATTTATAACAGGAACTGATCTCAAGGATGAAGCTGTTTTCAAAGATGATCGGTCTAGTACAGGATCTAGGTAACAGTTTAGATCTCCCCCAATTATTAAGCTGCGATTACTATACTGTGCAGCCACATCAAAAATGTTCTTGAAAAAGTCAGGTGAATCAAAATTAGGCGCATAAACATTTAGTAGAGTTAAATTAAATGAGTTGATGGAGCCGGTAACAACAATAAATCTCCCACCTGGGTCTGTGGTTATGGAATGGAGCTCGAATGGGACGGTTTTGCGGATAAGAATGGCAACACCTCTGGCCCTGGAGGAAAATGAAGACTGATATACATGCGAGACCCAGTTAGCCCTCAATCGTCTCTGCTCAGAAGGTCGAATGTGAGTTTCCTGTAAGTAGATTATATCAGAACTAAGAGACTTAAGATGTGAAAATACCTTTGCTTTTTTAATGGCGCTACCCAAACCTCTACAGTTCCAAGATGTAAATGTAATTGGAACAGATCCTGAACCCGCACTACAATTATTAACCATTATCGAATAGTGTCACATTTTTTGCATATGCACAGAAAGAAACCTGACAGCTGTCAAAAGTAAAGATAAAAAACAACAAAAAGTGAAAATTATATAAAAAATTCAAACCCACTTGTTGTGTAAAAACAACAAAACCCCACATACCCCAAATTCAAGCAAGCTTTTGGTAATAGAACAAACACTAACCCAACTCTTGAGTCCGTGGAATATAATACAGAGCACCAGAACAATAATTGGAAACAAATAAATGAATAATTATTTTAAAGAAATCCCAAATGTACAATACTGAGCAGCACACTGCTTATCAGCATGTCTGCATATTATAAAAACAAAAAAAATGGAATACCAAGAACAATTGAACAGTTGAAAACGTATATAATAAAAAAAGAGATTGAATGTTACCATAGTGACAATAAACAAATGAATGCAATAACGCATTGATCAAACTTAACAGAGACTGTTAAACATTTAAATGCTGTGCGAACAGTGTTACCACAACAAGTTTATGACTTGTTTGGCAAGGATTTGGCAAACCGTTCAGCATCTTCAGCCGTGTTGAACACCGAGGTGGTGTTGTTGTAAACAACGTGCAGTATGGCAGGGAAGCGCAGAGAGCACTTTGCACCAGCTTCATCCAGGTTCTTCCTCACGATGTTGAAAGACTGACGTTGTGCCAGCACCTCAGCGGTATAATCCGGAAAGATGTAGATTCTCTTTCCATTATGGTGTAAAGGGCCGTGTTGTCGGTTCAGGCGAAAGATCTTTCCCACGTCGCTGTCGTTGTGTAGCTTCGCCATGAAGACTCGGGGTCGCTCCGAGGCCTGCGGTTTAGCTCGACGGATCCTGTGAGCTCTGTCGACCTTGAGAGGCTTCTCAAAGTGTTCTTTGCCCAGTAGTTCGGGGATGAGCTGGGAGACGAACCGGGTGGGGTTACCTGCCTCTTCGCCCTCCGCGATGCCCACAATCCGGATGTTGAGTCGTCGTGAGCGCCCCTCCAAGTCGTTTAGCTTAGCTTTTAGCATACCGTTAGCCGACTTTAGGCCCTCACAAACGGACTCCAGCGCAGCGATGCGGCTATCGGACGCCGATAAGGCCTCTTCCGCGCCGTCCAGGCGCTGGTGTACGTCCAGGTTATCCTTCTGAAGGGCCGAAAGGTCACCTTCGATGGTGTCCAAACGACCCTCCATAGAAGTTTTAAGGGAATTCACCAATTCACACACTTTGGCCAGTTCGTCACCTTGTTTAGCGATAGCAGCTAGTATGTCCTCTGTGTCCTTGCTAACACAGACTCGTGTACTGGCATTTGCCGCTCTGGAGTTTTTCTCGCTATCGTCCTTCTTGGGCATCCTGTTTAAATTATGTATTCCAGACGGATAAAGTTGGGATTTCTTTGGTGCCAGAAAGTTGTTTTTTTTGTAAAAGTATAACTTCTTCACGGAGCACAAGGCTAACACGTCTACTCCATTACACGGCCAAGCTCCCAAAAAAAAAGGACATCATCTCTTAAATGAGCTTTTCCACATCTGTAGCACTTCTTTCTTCCTTTTGATGCATGTGCTTGATTTCCTCTTCGTCCATGTCTCTGCATCTGACCAGCATCCTTCTTAGTTCTCCACTTTGATACTTCATTCAGGTTAGTTCTTGTCTCTGCGTGAGCTCCTTGTTCATGTGACATTTAACTTGTTCTGATTGACGCACTAACTCGACCGCTTTGTCCGGAGTTAAGTCCGGGTTAACTGTAGCTTCTCTGACAGTTCCCTATCCAAGATGCCCACGACCAGTCTGTCAGGAATATTTTCATTTCTTTACTTCTTTAAAGGCACATGTGTCTGCGAGCTCGTGCAGGGCGCGGATGTATAAAGATATTTACATTTATATATTTATAATATAACATGTATCCTCCGTGCTCTCACTGGGCTGCTGTACACGCTGGTGAAAACGTGCTCGTTCGTGTATGACGTTAACTTTTGGCACAAAATAATCGTCCAGTTTGCCCAACATGGTTTCATCGTCATCTTCATCTTCTTCTTGAACAAAGACGAACGTTTTAAACACTTGCTCGGACTCTTTTCCAAGCGAATAGAGCAGCTACACACCTGCACCTCTTCCTCCTCCTTGTTTAGCTTCGTTGCCACGCGGTAGCGCTGGAAGCGTTGTCTCCACTCCGGCCAAAGTTGCGGGCGAGAAAAGTCCACTTTCTGGTGGGAAGAATTTCTCCATGATCCTTCAACTTCTGACACCATGTAGTGATATGTCGTCACAAATAAACAAGCGTGGAATATCCGTGTAGGAGCTTGATTAGGATTCCGACTCTCAGTTTGAGCCCTACCACTCGGCCCTAACACTACGTTTGCGCGTGAGTTGTAGTGGATTCCCGATTCTACTTTCCACGTAGAGGTAGTGTTCAACGTAGTGCCAGGTCTCCCTACTAGAGGTAGTGATGTCGGAGGGAACAATGACGAGGAATTACGACGACGATGTTTAATTCGACGGTAATTAAGCATTATTTTCAACGATATTTCATGTTAATAAACTTTTAAGAGTAACAGTGAAGATGCTATTGTTTGTATATTTAATTAGAAAAGTATTATTTCTTGAATATAAAAAACTATGTTTAATTCGACCCTAATTAAGCATTATTATCAATGATATTTCATGTTAATACACTTTTAAGAGAAACAGTGAAGATGCCATTTGTGTATTTCATTAAAGCATTATTTTAAAGCAGTATTTTATGTAAATCATGTGTATTTGTGAAGACAACACTTAACAGTTCACCACACATCACTCATGAAAGCAACACAATTGATCATTTCCACATGATTTGAATGTCTGGATTATAATGTTATTGTTGCCATGTTCTCCAGGATGATGCAGAATAGAATAGAATAGAATAGAATAGAATAGAAAAGCTTTATTCATCCAGAGGGGAAACACACTTTCACAACAGCGCAGTTGAAAAAAAAATAAAGTGCAGGGAAAAAAGAAATAATAAAAGAGATAATACAAAATAAAATAAAAACGATCTTAGGAATATACAAATTATTTACAAAATTAGAAATTTAACACTATTAACAAAATAAAATAGAATAAAAATAAAATAAAATAGAAATAAAAACGGAAAAAAATAAAATTAAAAGCACACAAGAAGAAAAACACACTACGGATTAGCATCAGGATATTTAAAGTAGAGAGTTAAATATCCTGACACCAGTTGGGATGAAGGACCTTCTATAACGCTCCGTCCTACACTGGGGGGCCTGAGCCACTGAAGGAGCTGCTCCTCCACGGTCAGGTGCAGTGGGTGAAGAGCGTTGTCCCTGATGGAGGATAGTCTGGAGAGTGTCCTCCTCTCTCCCACCTCCTCCACCGAGTCCAGCGAGCGGCCCAGGAAAGAGCCGGCCCTTGTGACCAGCCTGTTCAGTCTCTTCCTGTCCCGGTCCGTGCTGCCTGCTCCCCAGCA
>NC_141822.1:2898082-2960582 GCF_982586985.1 Callionymus lyra | reverse complement strand
CAAAAGTACATGTTAATAATGAATAAATGAATACAAATAACACAAAAGTACATGTTAATAATGAATAAATTAATACAAATAACACAAAAGTACATGTTAATAATGAATAAATTAATACAAATAACACAAAATTACATGTTAATAATGAATAAATTAATACAAATAACACAAAAGTACATGTTAATAATGAATAAATTAATACAAATAACACAAAAGTACATGTTAATAATGAATAAATTAATACAAATAACACAAAAGTACATGTTAATAATGAATAAATTAATACAAATAACACAAAATTACATGTTAATAATGAATAAATTAATACAAATAACACAAAAGTACATGTTAATAATGAATAAATTAATACAAATAACACAAAAGTACATGTTAATAATGAATAAATTAATACAAATAACACAAAATTACATGTTAATAATGAATAAATTAATACAAATGACACAAAAGTACATGTTAATAATGAATTAATTAATACAAATAACACAAAAGTACATGTTAATAATGAATAAATTAATACAAATAACACGAAATTACATGTTAATAATGAATAAATTAATACAAATAACACAAAAGTACATGTTAATAATGAATAAATTAATACAAATAACACAAAATTACATGTTAATAATGAATTGATTAATACAAATAACACAAAAGTACATGTTAATAATGAATAAATTAATACAAATAACACAAAAGTACATGTTAATAATGAATAAATTAATACAAATAACACAAAATTACATGTTAATAATGAATAAATTAATACAAACAACACAAAAGTACATGTTAATAATGAATAAATTAATACAAACAACACAAAAGTACATGTTAATAATGAATAAATTAATACAAATAACACAAAATTACATGTTAATAATGAATAAATTAATACAAATAACACAAAATTACATGTTAATAATGAATAAATAATACAAATAACACAAAAGTACATGTTAATAATGAATAAATTAATACAAACAACACAAAAGTACATGTTAATAATGAATAAATTAATACAAATAACACAAAAGTACATGTTAATAATGAATAAATTAATACAAATAACACAAAATTACATGTTAATAATGAATAAATTAATACAAATAACACAAAAGTACATGTTAATAATGAATAAATTAATACAAATAACACAAAATTACATGTTAATAATGAATAAATGAATACAAACAACACAAAAGTACATGTTAATAATGAATAAATTAATACAAATAACACAAAAGTACATGTTAATAATGAATAAATTAATACAAATAACACAAAAGTACATGTTAATAATGAATAAATTAATACAAATGACACAAAAGTACATGTTAATAATGAATAAATTAATACAAATAACACAAAAGTACATGTTAATAATGAATAAATTAATACAAATAACACAAAATTACATGTTAATAATGATTAAATTAATACAAATAACACAAAATTACATGTTAATAATGAATAAATGAATACAAATAACACGAAATTACATGTTAATAATGAATAAATTAATACAAATAACACAAAAGTACATGTTAATAATGAATAAATTAATACAAATAACACAAAAGTACATGTTAATAATGAATAAATTAATACAAATAACACAAAATTACATGTTAATAATGAATAAATTAATACAAATAACACAAAATTACATGTTAATAATGAATAAATTAATACAAATAACACAAAAGTACATGTTAATAATGAATAAATTAATACAAATAACACAAAAGTACATGTTAATAATGAATAAATTAATACAAATAACACAAAATTACATGTTAATAATGAATAAATTAATACAAACAACACAAAAGTACATGTTAATAATGAATAAATTAATACAAACAGCACAAAATTACATGTTAATAATGAATAAATTAATACAAACAACACAAAAGTACATGTTAATAATGAATAAATTAATACAAATAACACAAAAGTACATGTTAATAATGAATAAATTAATACAAACAACACAAAATTACATGTTAATAATGAATAAATTAATACAAACAACACAAAAGTACATGTTAATAATGAATAAATTAATACAAATAACACAAAAGTACATGTTAATAATGAATAAATTAATACAAATAACACAAAAGTACATGTTAATAATGAATAAATTAATACAAATAACACAAAAGTACATGTTAATAATGAATCAATTAATACAAATAACACAAAAGTACATGTTAGTAATGAATCAATTAATACAAATAACACAAAAGTACATGTTAATAATGAATCAATTAATACAAATAACACAAAAGTACATGTTAATAATGAATCAATTAATACAAATAACACAAAATTACATGTTAATAATGAATAAATTAATACAAATAACACAAAAGTACATGTTAATAATGAATAAATTAATACAAATAACACAAAATTACATGTTAATAATGATTAAATTAATACAAATAACACAAAACTACATGTTAATAATGAATAAATGAATACAAATAACACGAAATTACATGTTAATAATGAATAAATTAATACAAATAACACAAAAGTACATGTTAATAATGAATAAATTAATACAAATAACACAAAAGTACATGTTAATAATGAATAAATTAATACAAATAACACAAAATTACATGTTAATAATGATTAAATTAATACAAATAACACAAAATTACATGTTAATAATGAATAAATGAATACAAATAACACGAAATTACATGTTAATAATGAATAAATTAATACAAATAACACAAAAGTACATGTTAATAATGAATAAATTAATACAAATAACACAAAAGTACATGTTAATAATGAATAAATTAATACAAATAACACAAAAGTACATGTTAATAATGAATAAATTAATACAAATAACACAAAAGTACATGTTAATAATGAATAAATTAATACAAATAACACAAAATTACATGTTAATAATGAATAAATTAATACAAACAACACAAAAGTACATGTTAATAATGAATAAATTAATACAAACAGCACAAAATTACATGTTAATAATGAATAAACTAATACAAACAACAAAAAAGTACATGTTAATAATGAATAAATTAATACAAATAACACAAAAGTACATGTTAATAATGAATAAATTAATACAAACAACACAAAATTACATGTTAATAATGAATAAATTAATACAAACAACACAAAAGTACATGTTAATAATGAATAAATTAATACAAATAACACAAAAGTACATGTTAATAATGAATAAATTAATACAAATAACACAAAAGTACATGTTAATAATGAATAAATTAATACAAATAACACAAAAGTACATGTTAATAATGAATCAATTAATACAAATAACACAAAAGTACATGTTAATAATGAATCAATTAATACAAATAACACAAAAGTACATGTTAATAATGAATAAATTAATACAAATAACACAAAAGTACATGTTAATAATGAATCAATTAATACAAATAACACAAAATTACATGTTAATAATGAATAAATTAATACAAATAACACAAAATTACATGTTAATAATGAATAAATTAATACAAATAACACAAAAGTACATGTTAATAATGAATAAATTAATACAAATAACACAAAAGTACATGTTAATAATGAATTAATTAATACAAACAACACAAAAGTACATGTTAATAATGAATAAATTAATACAAATAACACAAAAGTACATGTTAATAATGAATAAATTAATACAAATAACACAAAATTACATGTTAATAATGAATAAATTAATACAAATAACACAAAAGTACATGTTAATAATGAATAAATTAATACAAATAACACAAAAGTACATGTTAATAATGAATAAATTAATACAAACAACACAAAAGTACATGTTAATAATGAATAAATTAATACAAATAACACAAAATTACATGTTAATAATGAATAAATTAATACAAATAACACAAAATTACATGTTAATAATGAATAAATTAATACAAATAACACAAAAGTACATGTTAATAATGAATAAATTAATACAAATAACACAAAATTACATGTTAATAATGAATAAATTAATACAAATAACACAAAAGTACATGTTAATAATGAATAAATTAATACAAATAACACAAAATTACATGTTAATAATGATTAAATTAATACAAATAACACAAAAGTACATGTTAATAATGAATAAATTAATACAAATAACACAAAAGTACATGTTAATAATGAATAAATTAATACAAATAACACAACATTACATGTTAATAATGATTAAATTAATACAAATAACACAAAATTACATGTTAATAATGAATAAATTAATACAAATAACACGAAATTACATGTTAATAATGAATAAATTAATACAAATAACCCAAAATTACATGTTAATAATGAATAAATTAACACAAATAACACGAAATTACATGTTAATAATGAATAAATTAATACAAATAACACAAAATTACATGTTAATAATGAATACATTAATACAAATAACACGAAATTACATGTTAATAATGAATAAATTAATACAAATAACACAAAAGTACATGTTAATAATGAATAAATTAATACAAATAACACAAAATTACATGTTAATAATGAATAAATTAATACAAATAACACAAAAGTACATGTTAATAATGAATAAATTAATACAAATAACACAAAAGTACATGTTAATAATGAATAAATTAATACAAATAACACAAAATTACATGTTAATAATGAATAAATTAATACAAACAACACAAAAGTACATGTTAATAATGAATAAATTAATGCAAATAACACAAAATTACATGTTAATAATGAATAAATTAATACAACTAACACAAAATTACATGTTAATAATGAATAAATTAATACAAATAACACAAAAGTACATGTTAATAATGAATAAATTAATACAAATAACACAAAAGTACATGTTAATAATGAATAAATTAATACAAATAACACAAAATTACATGTTAATAATGAATAAATTAATACAAATAACACAAAAGTACATGTTAATAATGAATAAATTAATACAAATAACACAAAATTACATGTTAATAATGATTAAATTAATACAAATAACACAAAAGTACATGTTAATAATGAATAAATTAATACAAATAACACAAAAGTACATGTTAATAATGAATAAATTAATACAAATAACACAACATTACATGTTAATAATGATTAAATTAATACAAATAACACAAAATTACATGTTAATAATGAATAAATGAATACAAATAACACGAAATTACATGTTAATAATGAATAAATTAATACAAATAACACAAAATTACATGTTAATAATGAATAAATTAATACAAATAACACGAAATTACATGTTAATAATGAATAAATTAATACAAATAACACAAAATTACATGTTAATAATGAATACATTAATACAAATAACACGAAATTACATGTTAATAATGAATAAATTAATACAAATAACACAAAAGTACATGTTAATAATGAATAAATTAATACAAATAACACAAAATTACATGTTAATAATGAATAAATTAATACAAATAACACAACATTAGTGCAACAGTCCATACTTTCCATTTTGCACATTTTCTGCACTTTATACATAATTACATTTTTATTTATGTTTAATGTTGTTTTTTTTACTGTTGGTGGAACAATTCACTAGCAATTGAAATAATAATAATTCTGGTTCTGATGTATAAACATGTTTTTGTATAGAATATAAGTCTTAATTAAGAAGATAAATATATTAGATTATTTTGTCCTTTATATATACTGTGTTTATACAAAATGTACCTTTCAATGTAAAACATATTTAATTCAAATCTTAAAAAAGCTTCATTTCAAGAATAAAATTCAAAGTGTCAACATTTGAAACATGAAAGCGTTCAATATTCTGACACTGATTGACTTCCGTCCTCAAGTTTGAACTAATGTTTCTTATTCTCTCTGTGAACGATCAACACACTGTGGTGTGTTCAGAGGATGATGTTGTGAACTTAACAATATGTTCCGTTACTATGAATCACAAACAGAAAACTATGAATAACAAATATAAAAAATAATAATAATTGGAATGAAATAAAAACAGATTTATTCCAAAAAAAATGAGACATTGTCATAAAATGTCATATAAATAAGTAATGAATGAGTGATATTAGTTCCCTTAAAATGTGTATTATTCATATAGAATATTAAAAATTGTTTTTTTTAAATAATTCAAAAATGTATTTTGAAATTCAATTTTATTTTTACAGCATTTTAAATTCAATATAAAATGTTGGTGTAATAGGATATCAAAAGAGTTCTGAGGTACTTGATCAACTTCGATTATACCACTATTATACTATTGTACACTATTATACCTACATTTTTATATTGAATTAAAAAAACTTACAAGTTAGAAAAAATATTGAGTTCATGAAAATATTGTATTCATTTTTGGAATAAAAATATCAAACTTTAGGTGTAAGATTTGAAAATTATTCAATTAACAATATATATATATATATATATATATTGTAGTGATATGTAGTCACAAATAAACAAGCGTGGAATATCCGTGTAGGAGTTTTATTAACACACGTCTTTAGCCGTAGCTTCGGACCAAGAACAACACGTCACTCCCGATGTATCCATGCGCCGTGCGCTATAGAAAACATAGTCCCTTAACACCACATCTCCCTTCCTTTGAGTCTGTTGAGACACAGTGTTACCAGAACCTAATAAACATTTTCTTCAGAACAAATCAATAGAGATTTGTGCAAACAATATTTCAAGCATGTTTCTCGTAACATTTCTAATATCCCAGATATCACTCCTTTAACATCTAACTAGGGTATTCTCTCCGAACATTTATTGACACAAACTCCTTCAATCTTTCTGGAGGTTTTATTTCCACTTCTTCTCAACACTTTAGGACTCTCCGGTTTGACAGGAGAAGAATCTTCTTCTGTGGCTTCCGTTTGTTCACATTTTCCTTCTCAGTCTCGAGCCTTCAGTTGGTTGTTCAGGTGTTTAAACCGTTGTCTGAGATGATCTGTTTGGTCTCACTTCACCTTCGTCAGTCTGGACTATAGATGACCTTGGTGGATCAAAGCGTTTAACAACAGTCGCAGGTTTGATCCTTTTCCTGCTCTAGTTTTACACTAAAGTTCCGGATTGCAGCTCCGGCAAGGGTTTAGGATTGTACCTTGTGTTAAAGTTTCGACTGTACCTTTCCTTTCCTTCTGCATCTTTTTGCCTCACCTGCATCAGATCAGGCCATGCAGGCTGCGATCTAAGCTTCAATGGTTGGAAGAGTTGTGCGGATTTGTCTTCCCAACATCAACTGAGCTGGACTCACTCCAGTCACTTGTAAAGGTGTTGCTCTGTAGGACAAGAGTGCTAGTGATGGATCACTCTGTCTCAGGATCTGTTTTGCAGTTTGCACTGCCCTCTCTGCCTCACCATTAGCCTGTGCATTATTCTAGTTATATGATCAAAATCATAAGCTCTTGAAAAAGGCTGCAAACTCTTGACCTGAAAACTGTGGTCCTCTGTCAGTTATGAGTTTGTTTGGACAACCCCATCTTGCAAAGATGTTCTTCAGGCTGAAAACTGTACTGTCAGTGGTCAATTTTGAAAGGTGCAAAATTTCAATATACCGGGAAAAATAATCAACCACCACTAAATCGTTTTTTCCCTCAAAGTGACAAATGTCCGCCGAGATTCTCTCCCACGGACGACCTGGTAGCGGTGAACAGATAAGAGGCTCTTTCCTGTGAGATGGTTTCATCTCCTGACATTCTCTACACCACAGGTGTCAAACCGCTCCAGAAAAGGTTCAGGGGTCAATTTCTCTCAATTCTACATTCAAATGATAGAATATTTTGTGGAATAGTCACATCTTCAAGAAGAGATCAATGTCAGTCCATGATTGTTACCCATGGAAAGTATTTATTTATCTTCAATGTTCCATTTAAATGATCTAAAACAGGGGTGTCACACTTTTCCGGTTCGCGAGCTACTTTTCTAAAGATCAAGTTCAAAAGATCTACGATCATCAAATTTGCTCAACAGAAGTAAGAACATACTTCACTCACATGACTTGAAGTGAATGATAGTCATGATGGAAGGATGTGTGGATTTAATCATCTTCATAGAAATACTGACTTACATAAATAACTAGAGTCAGTCAGTGAGGAGCATATTTCCTCATAAGAAGATACTTTTCCTCTGAGAGTAACTTCCAAAGATGTCCATGAGACCTGGTCTTAAGCTCAGTGTCAGCATGTGCGTGACACGAATTGGAGCCTTTTTCCATGTCGAAATCAACAAACAATTCAGACGGGTTCATCCCTTTCCATGCCTCCATTTCAATATGTTAATAAGTAAGTAAGTAAGTAATATATATTTATATAGCGCTTTTCGAGACCAGGGTCACAAAGCGCTTTAACAATCAAAACAATACTCAAAACAGTACATACTTCAAAGATCAAGACAACACCGAGAACAACACAGGAGTTCGAGAAATTCAAGGAAAAGCCTGAACAAATAGAAACGTCTTAAGATGTTTCTTAAAGGAGTCAGTAGACTCCATCAAGCGTAAAGAGAGAGGAAGATTGTTCCAAAGCTTAGGAGCAACAGCCTGAAAAGATTTCTCTCCTCTGGTCCTGAGCCGTGTGCGTGGAACCATAAGTAGATTCTGATCCACAGACCTCAGAGCCCGAGCTGGGGTGTAAGGCTGGATCAGATCAGTGATGTAAGGAGGAGCCTGACCATGAATAGCTCTGAAAGTAAGAACCAGAATTTTAAAGTTGATCCTGAAAGAAACTGGAAGCCAGTGAAGAGTTTTAAGGACCGGAGAAATGTGAGTTCTTCTACTAGAGCGGGTCAGAATTCTGGCTGCAGAGTTCTGAATCAACTGCAGACGAGACGATCCTTCTTGTTAAGACATGAAAACAAACTGTTACAATAGTCCAGACGAGAAGAAACAAACGCATGGATTACAAGCTCCAGATCATGTTGTGACAGCATTTTCCTAAGTTTAGAGATTTTTCTCAGTTGAAGGAAACAGTTTCTGGTCAGTTTTCTACAGTGTTGAACAAGAGACATGTCTTTATCAAATACAACACCCAGGTTTCTCAGGCTCAGTTTGACAGACTGACCTAAGTCACCCATGACGTCACATCTTGTTCTGCTAAAGAACTTTTAACTTTAACTGAAGCCTTTAATTTTGAGCAACATGTTTCTGAACCCACTCATCAAAAAGGCCACATTTTAGACTTAGTTTTTACTCTTGGCCTGAACATTTCTAATGTATCTGTACATGATGTCCATCTGAGTGATCATTCTCTTGTCTTGTTCAACCTTGACTTCATCCCTGAACCTAAGCCTTTGAAAGTTAGGTCTCAGAGGCGTGTCATCTCAGCCGATACTGCAGACAGTTTTTCTGCTATGTTTGACCGTCTTTCCTTTGATGACTGTCCAGATGTGGACAGTTTGATTCACTGTTTTACTGATCATTGTGTTGAAATAGTAGATCAAGTGGCACCTGTTAAATCGAACTTGAAAATTCAGAAAAAACGGTGCCCTTGGACAAATGAAGATCTTTAAATGAAGCACAAGAATTAAATTGATCCATTTCTGTGATCATGAAAAAAACCAAAACAAATGAAAACATGAATTTAAACTAACAGTTTATATGTGTTAATTTTAAACATGTCTGATATGAATCACACAAGTGGATTATTTAAATGTTAAAACATCTTCAGATGAAGTTTAACGAGAATAAAACTGTTCATCAGTAACTTCACATCATCATCGTCTCTGACGTCATTAGTATTTGTGTCTCACCTGCACCTGTTTAACGTGTTTGTGTTTCAGCGTATTCTTATTATATTCGTGAGATAAAGGTCATTTACAAACAGTCATGTGATGGTTTATTAATACAAGTGTGTTTTAAGGACGTGATCACAAAAGGAAAACCAGCATGTGTTGCTTTCATTGAAGCTGCAGCTTGACTTTGATGGAACTGACGTCATGTTTGTGTGACTCTAGAGAAGAACCTGAAGCCATCAAACATTATGTTCGATATATTATTAAAAAAAACAAAGCTTATAATTCTATATCGTTTTTCTGAACTGCATAAAATGACTGTCGCACGTTTTGCTCTTTTTATTCTCGATTCATAAGAACTTTGCCGTGCGTTCACTGGAAGAGGCGGGAGCTCTGATTGGCTGCTGCTCATGTCAATCAAATTGACAACCAATCGGCGCAATAACTATTTGATTGACCTGCACAGCAGCCAATCAGAGCTCTCTTCACTATTTTCTTACATCATTTTTATTAAATCACGTGATCTACTAGCAGCAGCTTGCACGGTGCCACAGCGTGTATGGACACATACACAAGCGCTGTGTGCTGTGATTGGCTGCGTAGCGTAAGTAAACCGTATCGTATCATTGGCTGGACACCTGTCACTCACTGAGGTGCAGATGTTCTTGTGCGCTGAGAATGTTCGATCGACACTTCACTCTGCCTCGGTGACCATCGTGAACGCGCTGTAGTATTTCCGACCTCATGTTTTGTGGAACTACTATTCTGTCCTTGTAAAGTAATAAACTCTGTGACACAGTAAGGTGATCACGATGTGAGAAATAAGGTTTCACACATACCGGTACATCAGCGTAATACCTCGGCCATCCATCTGTAATGAACTTTTGGACCGACTTCAACTCTGGGTCTAGTTGAGTCTGTTTTCTAATCAGTTCCAGCTTTCCAGGGGAAACTTTCTTGAACTGCTTCTCATACGCTTCCATCTCACTGGTCAGTTCTGATACTTCTTGTTTAACTTCTACCAGTGGATGTCGAGAGAGTGTATCTGCCACGACTAACAGTTTCTGGTACAAACTCTGCCACAGGATTGTATCTCATCCTGCGGATCAGCAGTCTCTGGCCCCTCATAGGCACACAGTCCAGATCTTTGCTGTTAATTGTGGTACAAGTGGTTTGTGGTCAGTCTGAAGTCTGAAAGAATCTAGACCGTACAGATATCTGCTCAACTTTCCACATGTCCACACTGCAGAAGGCACTCTTTCTCAATTTGAAGCGTTTCTCGGCATCAGTTAATGTTCTAGAACAATAAGCTACCGGTCTCAGCTGCCCATCATGTTCCTGCATTAAGACGCCTCCAAGCCCAGAGCTGCTTGAATCAGCACCTATCACTGTGGTTTTGTTCACATCCTAATAAGCTAACACAGGAGCTTCAACCTGTGCAGGGCCCCATGTCCATGTTCCATCAGTCTTTAACAAGTCATTCAGGGGTTTGGTAATATCAGACAGGTGAGGAAGATACCTGCCCAAATAATGAACCATCCCCAGAATCCTTCTGAGGTCCATTGTTTGGTTCAACTGCATGATGGCTTGAACTTTCACATCATCTGGACGTATTCCGTTCTCATCAATGGAGTGTCCCAAGTCGTTAAGTTTCCGCTGTCGCAGTGAGACCTTCTCATTGTTCAGCTTCAGGCCTGCTCTCCTCAGGGTGTCAAGAGTCTTTTGAAGGATCTCTTCATGTTGCTCCTCTGACTCCCAATAAACAAGAATGTCATCCATGTATACAGCGACTCCATCAAGGTCTTTCAGCAGTTCTGTCATCTCACGCTGGAAGATTTCTGGGGCACTTGTTGACTGCTCTGTTGAGGTTCTTCAAGTCAACACATATCCTCAGCTGTTCCTTGTTCTTCCTTACTACTGGTACCATTGGAGCGACCACTCTGTTGGTTCCTTGATTTCTGTTATTACTCCAGCATCAACCATACGTTTCAATTCCTCCTTCACTCTCTGAAGCATAGGTATTGACAATCTTCTTGCTGTTGTCAGACTGTATGGTTGGACATCATCTATAAGTCTTTTATTGGAGTTACGTTCAATGTTCCATTTTCATTTGAACTTTGGATCTTTTCCTTCTGTCAAGTTTTCACCTCACGATCCGTTTCACTAACCATCGCTGTTGCTACATTTCTTCCGAGCAGATGACTTTCACTACCACAGAGGACGTGAACTTTGAACTTGTAATGTCTCTGTTTACTCCTAGTAGTCGCTGTGAAATAACCCAAACACTCAAGGCGACCTCCTGGGCTGTCCAGTGGTACTTGGACCTTCTTTAATGCAGGTTTTCCACTCATCAACTTGAATGTATTTTCTGATATAACAGTGGTATCAGCGTCAGTGTCAATTTTAAAGTTCATCAGAACGTCAAGAATTCTGAGTTTCACTTTCCAGGCGTCATTAGAGTCGTTTACTTCTGTGACCTCTGAGGAAATGATGGTCGTCTGTCCTCACATTGACCTCATTGACTGTGAACGACACACAGCAGCAAAATGTCGCATCTTTGTGTCACTCAGAGTTTCTTGCAGAACATCATCTCTTTTTTTTTTTTATATATATATATTTTATTTATACAGTTTTTATAACAAAGTGCAAACATGTTCAAGAGTACAAAAGAAAACCAGGTTATTAAAGCACAGGAAACAAAGAAAATTAAAATAACAAGAAACAAGAATACACAGTCCCGAATAAAGTAGACAAGAGTAGAAATATAAGAGAAAAAAAAATAAATAAAAAATAAAAAAGAAAATAAATAAAATAAAATAAAACAACTGTCAGGCAAAAGCTTAATGATAATAAACACTCTTGTAGTACGTCAAGGGGTTCAAAGGACCTCGGTGTCCAGGAGAAAAGTCCAGCTCAAGGATAATTTATAAATGTCTATGCGTCTCTCTTAATGAATTGAATGAAAGGATCCCAGATTTTTTTTGTACTTTCCTGCATTCCCAGAAAGGGAAAATCGAATCTCCTCCAGATAGAGGCATGAGGCCATGTCGTTCATCCAGACTTTGTATGATGGAGGAGAAGCTGACTTCCACTCCCGAAGAATAGTCCTCTTTGCCACAACCAAACCGAAGGCGAGGGCCTGCTGAAATGCTTTGGGAAGCTTTTTTGTATCGTTGGTACAACCCATAATAACCAATGATCCATCTGGTACAAGAGTCTGATTGTATGCAACACAAAGACTATTAAAAACATTGGACCAGAAAGAAGTGAGACTTGGACAGGACCAGAACAGGTGTGCAAGAGTACCATCACATTGTTTACATTTATCACATATTGACGAAACATTTGGGAAAATTCGATTCAATTTTGTCTTAGAGTAATGGAGCCGATGAACAACCTTAAACTGAATGAGCTGTAGTCGTACATTTATGGAACAAGATGTTATTGTGGACAAAGAGTCGTTCCACACCTCCTCAGGAATGCTCACATTCAGATCCCTTTCCCATGCATCGTGAATGTGATTTGATGACGGCTTAGTTTCAAATAGTTTGACAAGATGGCTGATAAGATGTTTACAGGTGGGAGACTTCGAGACAATGGTAAAAAAGTTGTGGTCCATCGGGAGCGATTCAAAATGAAGAAAAGACCTACTGACAAAGTTCCTCACTTGAAAATACCTAAAAAGATGGTTGTTTGGCAACTCAAATTTTTCCTTTAACTGCCTGAATGAAGCAAAGTTGCCACCTATATACAGGTCTAATTGTTGTAAGGCCTCTCTTAGCCCAGTCGATGAACACCGGGTCTGTTTGGCCTGGTTTGAAGGCAGGATTGTTACATAACGGACTTAAGACTGATTGCTCTGTTATGTTGAGCGTCTTCTTTATCTGTGCCAAGATTTTAAAGGAATTTTGAAGTACGAAATCGTGGATATTTTTAGTTTGAAGCTTAACGTTTGAGAGTAGGACAGCAGATGGCGATAAACCCTGACTTGTTATTAATTAGTTGGTCTCAATTACAGGCCAAAGTGGGGAAAGAGAGTCAGATTCAGTTTTTACATGTTTTAGTGGATTCCAAAAAATAAAATTTCTCGCATTACATGATCAATAATAATGACGGAAGACAGGAGACCAAAGCCCCCATCAACTTTGGATTTTTGTAGGTGATCTTTGGATATTCGGGGGTGCTTGTAGGACCAAATAAAGGGCATGATAATTGAGTCAATGTTTTTGAAAAATGATGTTTTTAATAATATAGGGATATTTTGAAACAGATAAGTTAGTTTAGGAAGTATCGTCATCTTAACAGCATTGATACGTCCAACAAGAGAAAGAGGTAATAACTTCCATCTCTCAACCAGTGTTTTAATCAGTGATGATCAAGTAGTTTTTCTTAAATAGGTATTTGGGATTTCTAGTGATATTTATGCCCAGGTAAGTAAAGTAATCGATTGAAAGCTTAAAGGGAAGATTTGAAAGGAAGTTTTGGTCAAGGTCATTGTTTAGCGGCATGAGGACACTTTTGTTCCAGTTTATAGTAAAACCAGAAAGTTGGCCGAATGTTTTCATAAATTCAAGGAGTGGTGGAAGGGAGCTTTGAATTTTTGATAGAGTAAGAATCAGGTCATCTGCATACAGACTGATCTTAGAGGTAATCATGCCACATTTGATGCCCTCAATATTTACATTGTCCCGAATTGCAATGGCGAGAAGCTCAATCACCAAAGCAAAAAGCATTGGTGACAAACAACAGCCCTGTCGAGTGCCTCTGTTCAAGCTAAGAGGGGGGGATTTGTCAAAGTTTGTTAGTATAGAGGATTTAGGATCCCTATAGAGAAGTTTAACAAATGAAATAAATGTGTCGCCAAAACCAAACCTACGGAGAGCTAAAAACATAAATTTCCATTCGACTTGGTCAAATGCTTGTTGCGCATCTAAAGATATAATTGCAGAGTGAGGATGTGTTGTGGAATTAACAATGTTTAGAATACGTCGTGTATTTGAACGTGGAAACCTGTTTGGTATGAAACCTGTTTGATCAGAGTGGATTAAACTATGTATATGTTTGGACAGTCTGTTTGTAAGAATTTTAGCTATTATTTTTTGGTCACAATTTAGAAGGCTTAAGGGTCGGTATGATGAAACTTCTGCACCATCACGGTCTTTTTTCAAAAGCAGACAGACATTAGCTTGGTATAACGTATTGGGAAGTGAATTTTCTTTTAATGAGCAGATTATCATGCAAAGTAATAAAGGGGAAAGTAAGTCAATATGTGATTTATAAAATTCTATACCGTATCCGTCTGGGCCACAAGCTTTACCGCTAGGGAATTGCCGAATAGCTAATTTGATCTCATCCAAGGTGATCTCTGCATCTATTTCGTCTCTGGCTTTAGCTGGAAGAGTGGGTGAATTGATCATATTAAGAAATGTGTTTATGTCTGCTTCTGTCGCTTTGGATTTTGAGGCGTACACATCAGTATAGAAATCCAAAAATCTACCATTGATCGATTTGGGATCTGTTATCAACTGTCCATCTGGAGAGAGTATCTTGTTGATAGCGGTGGCGGATCTGATGCCCTTAAGCTGCGTGGCAAGTAGTGTGTGTGGTTTATCTCCTAACTCTAAATGTTTTTGTTTTAATCGCATGTAGTTTTTTACCTGATCGCAGAGCAAGTGGTTGTATTCATATTTAAGCTTTAGCATGGACTGTAGTGTATCATCCGAATTTGTATTTTGGTAGTCAGTTTCTAGTTTCGTTAATTCTGTTGCAATCTCCTGGAATCTCTGGCGTCTGAGCTTTTTTTGCCGTGATTGCTATGATATAATGTAACCTCTGATCACCACTTTTAGTGTCTCCCATAATGTATTGTCTGAAACGGTCCCATTGTCGTTGCACAGAGTGAAGTCTTTTATCTTATTTGCGATATATTGTGTGAACGTATGATCTTGGCACAGATAAGGGTTATACTTCCAATTATATGGCCGGGTTGGGATGTTAAAATTTATTTTCATTGAAATGGGGGCATGGTCTGATACAATAATATTATGATAGGTCGAGTGAGTAACATTTGAAATTAGCTTTGAGTCCAAAATAAAGTAATCAATCCTAGTAAAGGTATGATGTACGGGGGAAAAAAAGAATATTGTCTATTAGATGGGTGCTGAAGGCGCCATATGTCTACTAGGTCCATTTGTTTGATTAAGTTATTTATAACAGGAACTGATCTCAAGGATGAAGCTGTTTTCAAAGATGATCGGTCTAGTACAGGATCTAGGTAACAGTTTAGATCTCCCCCAATTATTAAGCTGCGATTACTATACTGTGCAGCCACATCAAAAATGTTCTTGAAAAAGTCAGGTGAATCAAAATTAGGCGCATAAACATTTAGTAGAGTTAAATTAAATGAGTTGATGGAGCCGGTAACAACAATAAATCTCCCACCTGGGTCTGTGGTTATGGAATGGAGCTCGAATGGGACGGTTTTGCGGATAAGAATGGCAACACCTCTGGCCCTGGAGGAAAATGAAGACTGATATACATGCGAGACCCAGTTAGCCCTCAATCGTCTCTGCTCAGAAGGTCGAATGTGAGTTTCCTGTAAGTAGATTATATCAGAATTAAGAGACTTAAGATGTGAAAATACCTTTGCTTTTTTAATGGCGCTACCCAAACCTCTACAGTTCCAAGATGTAAATGTAATTGGAACAGATCCTGAACCCGCACTACAATTATTAACCATTATCGAATAGTGTCACATTTTTTGCATATGCACAGAAAGAAACCTGACAGCTGTCAAAAGTAAAGATAAAAAAAAACAAAAAGTGAAAATGATATAAAAAATTCAAACCCACTTGTTGTGTAAAAACAACAAAACCCCACATACCCCAAATTCAAGCAAGCTTTTGGTAATAGAACAAACACTAACCCAACTCTTGAGTCTGTGGAATATAATACAGAGCACCAGAACAATAATTGGAAACAAATAAATGAATAATTATTTTAAAGAAATCCCAAATGTACAATACTGAGCAGCACACTGCTTATCAGCATGTCTGCATATTATAAAAAAAAAAAAATGGAATACCAAGAACAATTGAACAGTTGAAAACGTATATAATAAAAAAAGAGATTGAACGTTACCATAGTGACAATAAACAAATGAATGCAATAACGCATTGATCAAACTTAACAGAGACTGTTAAACATTTAAATGCTGTGCGAACAGTGTTACCACAACAAGTTTATGACTTGTTTGGCAAGGATTTGGCAAACCGTTCAGCATCTTCAGCCGTGTTGAACACCGAGGTGGTGTTGTTGTAAACAACGTGCAGTATGGCAGGGAAGCGCAGAGAGCACTTTGCACCAGCTTCATCCAGGTTCTTCCTCACGATGTTGAAAGACTGACGTTGTGCCAGCACCTCAGCGGTATAATCCGGAAAGATGTAGATTCTCTTTCCATTATGGTGTAAAGGGCCGTGTTGTCGGTTCAGGCGAAAGATCTTTCCCACGTCGCTGTCGTTGTGTAGCTTCGCCATGAAGACTCGGGGTCGCTCCGAGGCCTGCGGTTTAGCTCGACGGATCCTGTGAGCTCTGTCGACCTTGAGAGGCTTCTCAAAGTGTTCTTTGCCCAGTAGTTCGGGGATGAGCTGGGAGACGAACCGGGTGGGGTTACCTGCCTCTTCGCCCTCCGCAATGCCCACAATCCGGATGTTGAGTCGTCGTGAGCGCCCCTCCAAGTCGTTTAGCTTAGCTTTTAGCATACCGTTAGCCGACTTTAGGCCCTCACAAACGGACTCCAGCGCAGCGATGCGGCTATCGGACGCCGATAAGGCCTCTTCCGCGCCGTCCAGGCGCTGGTGTACGTCCAGGTTATCCTTCTGAAGGGCCGAAAGGTCACCTTCGATGGTGTCCAAACGACCCTCCATAGAAGTTTTAAGGGAATTCACCAATTCACACACTTTGGCCAGTTCGTCACCTTGTTTAGCGATAGCAGCTAGTATGTCCTCTGTGTCCTTGCTAACACAGACTCGTGTACTGGCATTTGCCGCTCTGGAGTTTTTCTCGCTATCGTCCTTCTTGGGCATCCTGTTTAAATTATGTATTCCAGACGGATAAAGTTGGGATTTCTTTGGTGCCAGAAAGTTTTTTTTTTTGTAAAAGTATAACTTCTTCACGGAGCACAAGGCTAACACGTCTACTCCGTTACACGGCCAAGCTCCCAAAAAAAAAGGACATCATCTCTTAAATGAGCTTTTCCACATCTGTAGCACTTCTTTCTTCCTTTGGATGCATGTGCTTGATTTCCTCTTCGTCCATGTCTCTGCATCTGACCAGCATCCTTCTTAGTTCTCCACTTTGATACTTCATTCAGGTTAGTTCTTGTCTCTGCGTGAGCTCCTTGTTCATGTGACATTTAACTTGTTCTGATTGACGCACTAACTCGACCGCTTTGTCCGGAGTTAAGTCCGGGTTAACTGTAGCTTCTCTGACAGTTCCCTATCCAAGATGCCCACGACCAGTCTGTCAGGAATATTTTCATTTCTTTACTTCTTTAAAGGCACATGTGTCTGCGAGCTCGTGCAGGGCGCGGATGTATAAAGATATTTACATTTATATATTTATAATATAACATGTATCCTCCGTGCTCTCACTGGGCTGCTGTACACGCTGGTGAAAACGTGCTCGTTCGTGTATGACGTTAACTTTTGGCACAAAATAATCGTCCAGTTTGCCCAACATGGTTTCATCGTCATCTTCATCTTCTTCTTGAACAAAGACGAACGTTTTAAACACTTGCTCGGACTCTTTTCCAAGCGAATAGAGCAGCTACACACCTGCACCTCTTCCTCCTCCTTGTTTAGCTTCGTTGCCACGCGGTAGCTCTGGAAGCGTTGTCTCCACTCCGGCCAAAGTTGCGGGCGAGAAAAGTCCACTTTCTGGTGGGAAGAATTTCTCCATGATCCTTCAACTTCTGACACCATGTAGTGATATGTAGTCACAAATAAACAAGCTTGGAATATCCGTGTAGGAGCTTGATTAGGATTCCGACTCTCAGTTTGAGCCCTACCACTCGGCCCTAACACTACGTTTGCGCGTGAGTTGTAGTGGATTCCCGATTCTACTTTCCACGTAGAGGTAGTGTTCAACGTAGTGCCAGGTCTCCCTACTAGAGGTAGTGATGTCGGAGGGAACAATGACGAGGAATTCAGAACACAAATGTGAGTATTCTCGCTTTAAAACTAGTGTGTCTTCATAAATGTGAAAGCATTGTTTTTGCTGATAGTCCATGTTGATGAAATATAAACACACGGTGAAGATGCTACCGTTAGCTTGTTTGTTCGTAAACTCTTGAGTATGCATTATTTTGACGATATTTCATGCTAATAAACTTTTAAGTTGTTAACTTTTAACAGTGAAGACGTTGTAGTAGTGTAATAGTGTATTTCATGTGAAAAATATTATGTCTTGCATATAAAAACGATGTTTAATTCGACGGTAATTAAGCATTATTTTCAACGATATTTCATGTTAATAAACTTTTAAGAGTAACAGTGAAGATGCTATTGTTTGTATATTTAATTAGAAAAGTATTATTTCTTGCATATAAAAAACTATGTTTAATTCGACCCTAATTAAGCATTATTATCAATGATATTTCATGTTAATACACTTTTAAGAGAAACAGTGAAGATGCCATTTGTGTATTTCATTAAAGCATTATTTTAAAGCAGTATTTTATGTAAATCATGTGTATTTGTGAAGACAACACTTAACAGTTCACCACACATCACTCATGAAAGCAACACAATTGATCATTTCCACATGATTTGAATGTCTGGATTATAATGTTATTGTTGCCATGTTCTCCAGGATGATGCAGAATTCCCTGAACCGGGTCCAGCAGGTCCGGATTCTGTCACCGGTCTCCCAGCTTCAAGCCCTGCAACACCCTTACGGTACTTGGAGGAGGCAGCAAAGGAGGCATGAAGAGCAACAACAAATGTTTGTTCTTCTATATATTTAAGCATTATTTTCTTTAAGCACTATTGTTGTTTGGTTGTTGCACTTTATTTTGGTTCTGCATGTTAAGTGTGTCGGATTGTTTGGTCAAATACAAGATTTGTTTTTACAAGTTCTAGTGTTGTCATTCCTAAATACACATTTACATTCATAGTGGTACAATAAATACAAATGTTAAATTATAATCATTTTAATACAACAAACACTTCCTGCTGTAGCTCAGTCTCCACGTTGAACCATAACCGTAGTAAGTTGAAGTTGGTTCTGCAGTTCACTGAGAGAGAACCAGTCTGAGGAGGAAAATTCACACACTATTAGAAATGAGCATCAAAAAGAATAGTTTGAGTAAAAGCTACTCAAAATATGTTCAAATACCTTCAGGTTTATGGAAGCGGTAAACTTATTAACGATTGATAAACAGCTACAATACGCTCTAAACATAGTTTACTACTGTTTTCATTCTTTTAGAAAAACAAACAGGTAAATAGAGGCTTATATTGACCATTGTTAGCTTGTAAATGCAGTCTTAAAAATACATACACATTAACTTACATCACAATAAGCTCCAAACTTTCTCTACCGTTTGCATCGTTGTAGAAAACAACAACAAAGAAACATGTAAATAGATCGCTTGTATTGAGCATTGCTAGCACGTTTAGCATCCGCTTACAATTGTGGTCGTAAAAAGTTCATAAACCTCAAAATACATCGAACAATACAAACACAATAAGCTCCAAATGTAGTTTAATATCGTTTGCACACTTTAAAAAACAAACAAAGAAACACATACAGCTGGTAGCGTTAGCGTCTACAAAACTAATTTTCAAGCAAAAACCTACCGTGAAATTTTCTAACAGCACTTGATGTTTCGATGAAATCTTCTTCTCCTGATAGGTCGGCGACTTGTATCTAGAAATGATTACATTTAGTTATTTAAAGTGTTATCACTTGATAAGAACAATTCAATATTGTTAGGTGTGTGTGTGTGTGTGTGTGTCTGTATGTGAGTGTGTGTGTGTGTGTTTGCGTGTGTGTGCATGTGTGTGTGTGTGTGTTCGTGTGTGTGTGTGTGCATGTGTGTGTGTGTGTGTGTGTGTGTCTGTGTGTGTGTGTGTGTTTGCGTGTGTGTGTGTGGGGGGGGGGGTGTGCGCATGTGTGTGTGTGTGTTCGTGTGTGCATGTGTGTGTGTGTGTGTGTGTGTGTGTGTGTGTGTGTGTGTGTGTGTGTGTGTGTTAGAATCAAGGTGTGTCTTTGTCCTGAACAACATGTGTTTTCCAGGAAGTTTAATAATGTGGATCAACAGGTTGGAGCAGATCGTGGCAGAGACTTGTGACTGAGACTATAAAAGAGTTCACCTGTGAAGGAGTGTTTCAGTCGCAGAGACATGGAGACTAGAGTTGATCTGAGATCTTGTTGCATCTGTCTGGATCTACTGAAGGATCCAGTCACTCTTCACTGTGGACACAACTACTGTAAGACCTGTGTTGAAGGTCACTGGCAGGAGAAGAACATCTACGAGTGTCCTCAGTGCAGACGGAGCTTCAGCGAGAGACCTGTCCTCCAGAAGAACACTGTGTTAGCAGAGTTAGTGGAGGAGCTGAAGAAGACTGGAGCAGCTGAGGACCTCTGCTCTGCTGGACCTGAAGATGTGACCTGTGACCTCTGCACTGGGAGGAAGATGAAAGCCCTCAAGTCCTGTCTGGTGTGTCTGGTCTCCTACTGTCAGGAACATCTTCAGCCTCATCTAGAAGCTCCGGCCTTCAGGAGACACAAGCTGGTCCAGCCGTCCAAGCAGCTCCAGGAGATGATCTGCTCTGAACACGAGGAGGAGAAGAAGATGTTCTGTCGTTCTGATCAGCAGCTCATCTGTTCTCTCTGTGCTGTGGACCAACACAAAGATCATGACATCGTCTCGACCACAGCAGAGAGGAGGGAGAGAGACAAAGACCTGGATCAGAGTCAAGGAAGGATCCAGCAGAAGATCCAGAAGAGAGAGAAGGAAGTGACGCTGCTCCAGCAGGAGCAGAAGAACATCAGAGTCTCTGCTGAGGAAGCAGTGAAGGACAGTCAGGAGACCCTCGTCCAGATGATCCAGATGATCCAGAGAAGAATGCCTGACGTGGAGCAGAAGATCAGATCTCTGCAGGAGACTGAAGACGCTCGAGTCCGAGGACTTGAGGAGCAGCTGGAGCAGGAGATCTCTGAGCTGAAGAAGAAAGAGGCTGAGCTGCAGCAGCTGTCACTCACCGACAGTCACACCATCTTCCTGCAGAACTGGACCTCACTCTCAGAGGTCAGTGAAGACACGACTTCCTCCACGACCCTTGAGCAAACTCACCGTCGCTTCCAGGAAGTAACAGCAGCCGTGTCAGCCTGCAGAGACCAAGTCCAGGACCTTCTGAGAGACATGTGGACCGACATCTCAATGATGTTCCATCAAGAGACCAGAGAGCAGTTCCTCACACACTCACAGGACATCACTCTGGATCCAAACACTGCAAACTCATGGTTGATGTTGTCTGAAGGAAACAAGAAAGTGACAAACATGTGGAAACATCATCCTCGTCCTCATCATCCAGACAGATTCAATTCTCTTCAGGTCTTGAGTCAAGAGTCTCTGACTGGACGTTGTTACTGGGAGGTGAAGAGAACAGAAGGACGTGTTGATGTATCAGTTTCATACAAGAACATCAGCAGATCAGGAAATGAAAGTGTATTTGGATATAATGACAAATCTTGGAGTTTATTTTGTCACGACTCTGTTTGTTTTTTTATACACAACAGCATCACAACTGAAGTCTCCAGTGTCGGACCCTCCACAGTGGGGGTGAACCTGGATCACTCTGCAGGTCTTCTGTCCTTCTACAGCGTCTCTGAGACCATGACTCTCCTCCACAGAGTCCAGACCAGCTTCTCTCAACCTCTTCATGCTGGAGTCATGGTTTATTCCTCGTGTGAGTTTGTGAAGCTGAAGTAGACGACAGTGAGATTGTGAGTCTCCAGGAGTGACATCATCACATGAAGCTTCAATGTTTGGATGAACGTCTCTGAGAACGTTTGTCGTTTGTGCCGCAGTGAAGACACAGTGACGTCATGTGACTGGATTAGAACCTCTGTGATTGGATTGTTCCTGATGATGACGAGTCTTCTTTAAATCTTCTTTAATAAACACCTTCATGATCCGGTGATGATGGCAGCAGTCGTTACTCAAGTACTCCACAGTACTACAAATATATCCTGGTTACTACAGTATCTCATTGGATGTTATGGTTGCCTCTGTATCGTGATACGTATCATCAGATTCTTGACAATACACACACTTACACAGCCAGTCGTCCACGAGGAGTCAGAAAGAAGAAGAATTGATGTACATTTGGTTTGGATTCAATATTACAGTCTGAAAGGAATTTGATTTTGTGAAAAAAAGATTTTCTCCAAAGAAGTAAAGATGAAAATGAGTTCAACACAAACTATATCTTGTATCAGAGAAACCAGATCCTTGGATTCAGTGTTATGTTGAGTTATGCTGTATTTTAAAAATGTACATATAGAAACATTGATTTTTATTCACTCAAATCTCCTCTTAAAACACACTTTTATTCTCTTTTAACACAGCATGAGACTCTGAGCTGTTTTTAGTGCTTTTGACTTGTTTTATTGGATATTGTTTTATTTTTGTGTTTTAACTGCTTTCTTAGTACTTTCATGTCATTGTTCAACACTTTGTATCGACTGTTGATTTTAAAGTGTTTTATCAATAAACTTGATTGATTGATTATTTGTTCTTATTGAAATGTTGATCTAAATCAATGAATTATCTTTTTGAATCATTTATTCTAAATATAATAATATATAGATTATATATATATTTACACATTGAGTTCAATATTTTAATTCCAATAATTCAAAAACACATTTTCTAAATGCAATATTCTTTGGTTTATTCAATATAACATCGACATCTTTATATTTACTTTCTTACACCTTCGTTCTAAGATCACAATCAAAACTACTTTTATTGTTGTAAACACAACCGTGGATATTATGTGGTGACAACACAAAATTACATGTTAATAATGAATAAATTAATACAAATAACACAAAAGTACATGTTAATAATGAATAAATTAATACAAATAACACAAAATTACATGTTAATAATGAATAAATTAATACAAATAACACAAAAGTACATGTTAATAATGAATAAATGAATACAAATAACACAAAAGTACATGTTAATAATGAATAAATTAATACAAATAACACAAAAGTACATGTTAATAATGAATAAATTAATACAAATAACACAAAATTACATGTTAATAATGAATAAATTAATACAAATAACACAAAAGTACATGTTAATAATGAATAAATTAATACAAATAACACAAAAGTACATGTTAATAATGAATAAATTAATACAAATAACACAAAAGTACATGTTAATAATGAATAAATTAATACAAATAACACAAAATTACATGTTAATAATGAATAAATTAATACAAATAACACAAAAGTACATGTTAATAATGAATAAATTAATACAAATAACACAAAAGTACATGTTAATAATGAATAAATTAATACAAATAACACAAAATTACATGTTAATAATGAATAAATTAATACAAATGACACAAAAGTACATGTTAATAATGAATTAATTAATACAAATAACACAAAAGTACATGTTAATAATGAATGAATTAATACAAATAACACGAAATTACATGTTAATAATGAATAAATTAATACAAATAACACAAAAGTACATGTTAATAATGAATAAATTAATACAAATAACACAAAAGTACATGTTAATAATGAATAAATTAATACAAATAACACAAAATTACATGTTAATAATGAATAAATTAATACAAATAACACAAAATTACATGTTAATAATGAATAAATTAATACAAATAACACAAAATTACATGTTAATAATGAATAAATTAATACAAATAACACAAAATTACATGTTAATAATGAATAAATTAATACAAATAACACAAAATTACATGTTAATAATGAATAAATTGATACAAATAACACAAAAGTACATGTTAATAATGATTAAATTAATACAAATAACACACAATTACATGTTAATAATGAATAAATTAATACAAATAACACGAAATTACATGTTAATAATGAATAAATTAATACAAATAACACAAAATTAGTGCAACAGTCCATACTTTCCATTTTGCACATTTTCTGCACTTTATACATAATTACATTTTTATTTATGTTTAACGTTGTTTTTTTTACTGTTGGTGGAACAATTCACTAGCAATTGAAATAATAATAATTCTGGTTCTGATGTATAAACATGTTTTTGTATAGAATATAAGTCTTAATTAAGAAGATCAATATATTAGATTATTTTGTCCTTTATATATACTGTGTTTATACAAAATGTACCTTTCAATGTAAAAGATATTTAATTCAAATCTTAAAAAAGCTTCATTTCAAGAATAAAATTCAAAGTGTCAACATTTGAAACATGAAAGCGTTCAATATTCTGACACTGATTGACTTCCGTCCTCAAGTTTGAACTAATGTTTCTTATTCTCTCTGTGAACGATCAACACACTGTGGTGTGTTCAGAGGATGATGTTGTGAACTTAACAATATGTTCCGTTACTATGAATCACAAACAGAAAACTATGAATAACAAATACAAAAAATAATAATAATTGGAATGAAATAAAAACAGATTTTTCTTTTTTTAAATGAGACATTGCCATAAAATGTCATACAAATAAATAATGAATGAGTGATATTAGTTCCATTAAAATGTGTATTATTCATATAGAATATTACAAATTGTTTTTTGTTTTTTTTAAATAATTCAAAAATGTATTTTGAAATTCAATTTTATTTTTACAGCATTTTAAATTCAATATAAAATGTTGGTGTAATAGGATATCAAAAGAGTTCTGAGGTACTTGATCAACTTCGATTATACCACTATTATACTATTGTACACTATTATACCTACATTTTTATATTGAATTTAAAAAAACTTACAAGTTAGAAAAAATATTGAGTTCATGAAAATATTGTATTAATTTTTGGAATAAAAATATCAAACTTTAGGTGTAAAATTTGAAAATTTGAAAATTAAAAAATATATATACATATATATATATATATATTGTAGTGATATGTAGTCACAAATAAACAAGCGTGGAATATCCGTGTAGGAGTTTTATTAACACACGTCTTTAGCCGTAGCTTCGGACCAAGAACAACACGTCACTCCCGATGTATCCATGCGCCGTGCGCTATAGAAAACATAGTCCCTTAACACCACATCTCCCTTCCTTTGAGTCTGTTGAGACACAGTGTTACCAGAACCTAATAAACATTTTCTTCAGAACAAATCAATAGAGATTTGTGCAAACAATATTTCAAGCATGTTTCTCGTAACATTTCTAATATCCCAGATATCACTCCTTTAACATCTAACTAGGGTATTCTCTCCGAACATTTATTGACACAAACTCCTTCAATCTTTCTGGAGGTTTTATTTCCACTTCTTCTCAACACTTTAGGACTCTCCGGTTTGACAGGAGAAGAATCTTCTTCTGTGGCTTCCGTTTGTTCACATTTTCCTTCTCAGTCTCGAGCCTTCAGTTGGTTGTTCAGGTGTTTAAACCGTTGTCTGAGATGATCTGTTTGGTCTCACTTCACCTTCGTCAGTCTGGACTATAGATGACCTTGGTGGATCAAAGCGTTTAACAACAGTCGCAGGTTTGATCCTTTTCCTGCTCTAGTTTTACACTAAAGTTCCGGATTGCAGCTCCGGCAAGGGTTTAGGATTGTACCTTGTGTTAAAGTTTCGACTGTACCTTTCCTTTCCTTCTGCATCTTTTTGCCTCACCTGCATCAGATCAGGCCATGCAGGCTGCGATCTAAGCTTCAATGGTTGGAAGAGTTGTGCGGATTTGTCTTCCCAACATCAACTGAGCTGGACTCACTCCAGTCACTTGTAAAGGTGTTGCTCTGTAGGACAAGAGTGCTAGTGATGGATCACTCTGTCTCAGGATCTGTTTTGCAGTTTGCACTGCCCTCTCTGCCTCACCATTAGCCTGTGCATTATTCTAGTTATATGATCAAAATCATAAGCTCTTGAAAAAGGCTGCAAACTCTTGACCTGAAAACTGTGGTCCTCTGTCAGTTATGAGTTTGTTTGGACAACCCCATCTTGCAAAGATGTTCTTCAGGCTGAAAACTGTACTGTCAGTGGTCAATTTTGAAAGGTGCAAAATTTCAATATACCGGGAAAAATAATCAACCACCACTAAATCGTTTTTTCCCTCAAAGTGACAAATGTCCGCCGAGATTCTCTCCCACGGACGACCTGGTAGCGGTGAACAGATAAGAGGCTCTTTCCTGTGAGATGGTTTCATCTCCTGACATTCTCTACACCACAGGTGTCAAACCGCTCCAGAAAAGGTTCAGGGGTCAATTTCTCTCAATTCTACATTCAAATGATAGAATATTTTGTGGAATAGTCACATCTTCAAGAAGAGATCAATGTCAGTCCATGATTGTTACCCATGGAAAGTATTTATTTATCTTCAATGTTCCATTTAAATGATCTAAAACAGGGGTGTCACACTTTTTCGGTTGGCGAGCTACTTTTCTAAAGATCAAGTTCAAAAGATCTACGATCATCAAATTTGCTCAACAGAAGTAAGAACATACTTCACTCACATGACTTGAAGTGAATGATAGTCATGATGGAAGGATGTGTGGATTTAATCATCTTCATAGAAATACTGACTTACATAAATAACTAGAGTCAGTCAGTGAGGAGCATATTTCCTCATAAGAAGATACTTTTCCTCTGAGAGTAACTTCCAAAGATGTCCATGAGACCTGGTCTTAAGCTCAGTGTCAGCATGTGCGTGACACGAATTGGAGCCTTTTTCCATGTCGAAATCAACAAACAATTCAGACGGGTTCATCCCTTTCCATGCCTCCATTTCAATATGTCCATCATGTTTAAATGAAGCACAAGAATTAAATTGATCCATTTCTGTGATCATGAAAAACCAAAACAAATGAAAAGAAGAATTTAAACTAACAGTTTATATGTGTTAATTTTAAACATGTCTGGCATGAATCACACTATTGTAAATGAGTTCAGATGTGCTTTGGTGTAAATGTTTATATTTTACACACACGCTTATTAACAAGAATACTGCATTAACAGAGGCGAGCAGTGGATTATTTACATTTTAATAAAACACGCATTATTTTGTTTGATATATTATTAAAAAAAACAAAGCTTATAATTCAATATCGTTTTTCTGAACTGCATAAAATGACTGTCGCACGTTTTGCTCTTTTTATTCTCGATTCATATGAACTTTGCCGTGCGTTCACTGGAAGAGGCGGGAGCTCTGATTGGCTGCTGTTCATGTCAATCAAATTGACAACCAATCGGCGCAATAATTTCCCCTTTCCTTTTCCTCTTGTGCATTGACTGGACTATGAAGCAAGCTACCCACAATACAAATACTGGCATCCAATGGAGTCTGACAGAACAGCTAGAGGACCTCGACTTATGGTACTCTCACATAGCCACCGCAGATGAAAGAGAAATCCCAACTGCTAGAAACAACAGCAGCAGGACTGGGGCTAAAATGAACGGAGGAAAAAACAAAATAATGCAGATAAACAACAAAAACATGAGTCCTATAAACATCGGGGACCAGACACTGGAAGAGGTCGTCAAATTGACATACCTGGGAAGTGTGATAGCAGTGGACAGTGGGACAGAGGAAGATGTGAAGTCAAGAATAGGGAAAGCAAGAACAACATTCAACATATTAAATAAGATCTGGAAAACTAAGAACATCTCACTCAATACAAAGCTCAAAATCTTCAACTCCAACGTCAGATCCGTACTGTTGTATGGATCAGAAACTTGGAGGACCACCAATGCCATCACCAACAAACTACAGACTTTCATCAACCACTGCCTTAGACGTATCCTCAGAATCTTCTGGCCAAACCGTATCAGTAACATCAACCTGTGGGAACGCACCAATCAAGAGCCAATAGAGATACAGCTGATAAGGAGAAAGTGGAGCTGGATAGGTCACACACTAAGAAAAAGCAAAACGGCAATAACCAAACAGGCACTAACATGGAACCCACAAGGCAAGGAGCAGAGGGAGGCCCAAAAACACCTGGAGGAGGAGCACAGAGCTTGATGTGAAAAAAAAAGGGACTGACGTGGAAACAGCTGGAGAGGATGGAACAAGACAGACGGTTGTGGAAACTATTCATCAATGGCCTATGTTCCGAAAGGAATACAAAGGCCTAAGTAAGTAAGTAAGTGGATGTCGAGAGAGTCTATCTGCGAGGAATTCAGAACACAAATGTGAGTATTCTCGCTTTAAAACTAGTGTGTCTTCATAAATAAGGTGCAGAGGCCCCGCCCATCACACGTACTGACCCCCAGCCCCCGCCCCCACCCACCATGCAGCACCCAGGGGGACAGCAGCACTTGCATGGGCGGTACATGGTCACTACGGTAACATGGGTCCGCCCAATGCCTCCGCCGTCCCCCCAATGTGGCCCCGCCCAGTGTGCCCCCCCCCCACCCGGGAAGCCCCCGAAAGACCGACCAACCCGGCCACGAACCCCCAGGACCAAGGGCGACAAACTCCCCGACCACGGCACATGCCACACAGGGCGGGTAGAGGACCACAGCCACCGCTGCAGCAGACACCCACCCCAAGACAGGCCCCCCACCACAGACCAGGCGAAGCCATCGGGGCCGGAAGGTCATCCAGAACACCCGGCCAGCCCCAGCCCCACCCCTAACGGTTCACCCGCCGACCCCGTCAGCGGGACCGGCAACCCCCCAGCCCCAGCACCGCCCCCAGCGCAACCCCCCATCCACCACCCCAGCCACCCCCGCCAGCACCAGCCCCCACGCACCATCAAAAAAAAAACGGAAGCGGGCCACCCCCCCGCCGGTACACGGGGCCATCACGGCACCAGCGGTCACCACCACCAGGCCCAAGGCACCCACAGGCCCCACCCGCCGGACCCCAACACCCGAACCGGCCAAGCCAGAACGGCCCCGGCGAGAAAAGAAGGATATACAGAGCTCGGTGTCTAAAACTAAAACTAAAACTCCTCCAGCATTCTCAGCCTATAGCAGCTAAGATAAACAGTTTTGTTAGTTATGACAGCTAGAGATAAACAGTCAAGTTAATTATAGGCTTTATCGAAAAGTAAGGTTTTAAGATTATTTTTAAACATAGAGAGGGTGTCTGCCCTCCGGACTGAGGCCGCTAGTTTGTTCCACAGCAGAGGGGCTTGAAAACTGAAGGCCCTGGCTCCGAATCTACATTTAGAGATTTGTGGTATAACTAGTAGATCAGAGTTTAGGGATCGTAAGGTCCTTGAGGGTTGGTAAGTTTGGATTAGATCTTTAATGTATGTTGGTGCTAGACCATGTAAGGCTTTATAGGTTAGGAGAAAGATTTTAAATTGTATTCTAAATTCTACAGGAAGCCAATGTAGGGAAGACAGTACAGGTGTGTTCGCGCCTCTTAGTCTTAGTCAGGACACGAGCTGCAGAGTTCTGAATGAGCTGAAGAGTTCTGAGAGACTTTTTAGAACAGCCTGACAGAAGAGAGTTACAATAGTCCAGCCTGGAGGTAACAAAAGCATGGATGAGCTTCTCAGCAGCATCTAAAGGAAGGAAGTGCCTAATTTTTGAAATGTTACGAAGGTGGAAGTAAGCAGTCCGTGAGATTTGTTTTATGTGTGAGTTAAATGATAAGTCCTCGTCAAAGCATACACCCAGATTCTTTACAGTGGTGCTAGTAGCAGGAGCAAGTCCATTTTGTAAAGCTAGATCATTAGTTAATGATTGTCTGAGATGTTGCGGACCAACTAGTAAAACCTCAGTCTTTTCCGAGTTCAGTAGGAGGAAGTTTTTGGTCATCCATGACTTGATATCTGTGATACAGGACTGTAATTGTGTTAGCTGAATTCTTTCATCTGGCTTCATGGACAAGTAAAGTTGGGTGTCATCAGCATAACAGTGAAAATGTATAGAGTGTCTTCTAATCAAGTCCCCTAGTGGGAGCATATAGATTGTGAATAGTATTGGACCAAGAACAGAACCTTGTGGGACACCATAGCTGACCTTAGTGTGTGTCGATGAGAGGTGGTTGACATGTACATAGTGCGTTCTATCCGACAGGTAAGATTTAAACCAGTTAAGAGCAGTTCCACGAATGCCTAAATGGTTTTCTAGCCTCTGTAGAAGGATTTGGTGGTCGACAGTGTCAAATGCAGCACTGAGATCTAGAAGAACAAGAACTGAAACATGGCCCTGATCAGAGGCCATCAGTAGGTCGTTACTTACTTTTACCAGGACGGTCTCTGTGCTGCGGTGTTCCCTAAAACCAGACTGAAACACCTCAAATTGATCATTGTCCTGGAGATAATCACAGAGCTGACTCGTGACCACTTTCTCCAGAAGTTTTGAAATGAATACTAGATTAGAGATAGGCCTGTAGTTAGTGAGAACCCCTGGATCGAGAGTGGGTTTTTTAAGCAGAGGTTTAATTACTGCAACTTTAAAAATCTGAGGCACATAGCCAGATGTTATTGACAAGTTAATAATGTCAAGTATGAAAGTGCTAAGTAAGGGGAACAGTTCTTTAAGTAGCCATGTGGGAATAGGATCGAGAAGACATGTTGTGGACTTTGAGGAGGAAACAACCTGGGACAGCTGTCGAGGACTCACTGGTAGAAAGGAGTCAAAGTATGTATCAGTCATAGTGTCTGTGACCGGTGAGGCTGCACTGGTTGTATTAGACGAATCTAGGAGGTCTTGAATCTTTCCTCTAATAGTTACAATTTTTTCATTAAAAAAGTTCATAAAGTCATTGCTACTGAGATGAGGAGGGATGGTCTGATGGACTGATGGACTGATGGACTGATGGACTGATGGACTGCTCAATGGACTGATGGCTCAGTGTCAGCCTGGCTACAGTACTGAATAAGAACTTGGGGTTATTCTTATTTGCTTCTATAAGTGATGAGTAATATGAGGCTCTGGCTTTCCGAAGAGATGCCTTGTATATTTTTAACTTATCCTGCCAGTCCTGGTAGAATTCATTATGTTTTGATGAACGCCATTTCTTCTCTAGTCGTCTAGAATCCTGTTTTAATTGACGTGTTTCCTGAGTAGACCAGGGAGCAAGACTACTTCTGTTAACAGTCTTTTTAGTTAGTGGTGCGATTAAGTCAAGCGTATTGTGCAACGAGTCTGTAAAACTGCCCACAAAGTTATCAATGTCTGGGTGACTATGGGTAGAGTTTCTTGACTCACTGAGGCGTTTTACTGAGCACAGAGGGAATTATTTCCATAAACTTGGTAACGACGCTTTCAGACAGACATCTTTTGAGATCCTGCTCTGTAGACTTGGGTCATTTAAAATGAAGTCAAAGGTTATTAATTGATGGTCGGAAAGAACTGAATTCTGAGGAGAGACAATAACATTTTTAATTTCAAGTCCGTATGTTTGGACAAGGTCTAATGTGTGCTTAAAGCAGTGAGTCGGTTCATGTACATACTGAGAGAAACCAAATGACTCCAGGATAGAGTTAAACCTGTTAGCTAAGCTATCATGGACCATATTATTATTATTATTATTATTATTATATCAACATGGATGTTAAAGTCACCAACAATAATCACTTTATCTGATTTAAGCACCAGGCTGGTCAAGAACTCAGGGAACTCAGACAAAAATTCAGAATAAGGTCCAGGGGGACGATAGACTCCAACAAAGAGAAGTGACTGACCTGATCTCAAGGTTGTATTAGATACGCTTAGTATAATACTTTCAAAAGAGTTGAAATCACATTGTGGTCTAGTAAAGGTTGACAGACATGAGTTGATGATGGCCAGAGTGTGGAGGGGCGTTAAAGTTAGTGTGGCTGGTGTTGATTCATTTAAAGATACGTAATCATCTCTAGACAGCCAAGTTTCGGTTAAGAATAATAAGTCAATGGTTTTATCTGATATAAGTTCATTAATTAGTGCAGCTTTTGAGGACAGGGATCGGATATTCAACAATCCACACTTAATTCTCCTGTCCTCTACAATGGTAGTATTTATTTGATTTAGATTTATTTGAATTAGATTTTCTTTAATAGCTCTTCTACTGACATTTTTACTTGGTTTTATTAAGCGGGTCAGATTGACCCTCTCTATGTGGTTAGAGGTGGGTGGCTGTTGCGGGAGAAGGGCAGAAGAGTGTGGAAGACTGCAGTTCTGCCTTCTGATCTGTGCTCTGAGTCACGTTACACTAAAACTGTCAACAAGACTGTCTACAACTGTAGACAAGAGAGATGCTCCTTCCAACGTGGGATGGATGCAGTCTCTCCTAAGCAGACCAGGTTTTCCCCAGAAGGTTTTCCAGTTGTTAACAAAGCCAACCCCGTTTGCGGGGAACCACTCCGACAACCAGCGATTAAATGATGAATAGCGAGTAAACATATCATCATTGGCCATATTGGGAAGGGGTCCAGAGAACACTACGGAGTCCGACATTGTTCGTGCAAATGCACACACCGACTGAACGTTTACCTTGGTGACCTCTGAGCAACGTAATCAGATGTCGTTGCTGCCGACATGAATAATTATCTTACTGTATTTACGTTTAGCTTTAGCCAGCAGCTTTAAATTTGATTCAATGTCGCCCGCTCTGGCCCCAGGAATGCAGACTACTCTCGCTGGCTTCGCTAGTTTAACGTTCCGAAGAATGGAATCGCCTATGAACAGAGCAGGTTCCTCGACCGGTGACTTGTCGAGTGGAGAAAATCTGTTCGAAACGCTAAGGGGTTGGTGGTGCTCCGTTGACTTTGGCCGGGAACTATTCCTCCCACGAACAGTCACCCACCGACCCTGGTTTCCCGGCTGCTCGGGAATTGCTGGAGGACTACCTGCTAGGCTATGTGGCTGCGCACTGTCTACCTGACACTGGCTAGCTATAGGTTTAGCTTCGACAGCGCACAACCGGCTCTCTAGTTCAACGAGCTTCACCTCCAGTCTAGCTAACAGGCTACACTTTACACAACTAATGCTATCTCTAAAGGAGGTCGGAGCGTAACTAAACATCTGACACACCAAGCAGGAAAGAACAGAGGAGGGAGAGGGAGAGGGAGACATAGTGAGGGGAAAGTTTGACGAATGCGCTCACCGGGAAGTTTTCCAGACTTGTCCTCGGCCCGATTCGACTTCGAAGGATGTTGGTCCAAAAATAAATGTAGATGTTCACGGATGCTCCAGAAATAAGGCGAACAAAAAGAAAAAAGATTGTTCTGCTTGGAGCGAGAGAGACGCTGCACTACGATACGACAGGTGAAACGACAGGCGCTATATACTTGTTACTACACTATCACAACACCAGAGTCAAGTACTGGACAATACTACACATATATATACTTGTTACTACACTATCACAACACAAGAGTCAAGTACTCAACAACACTACACAAATATACTTGTTACTACACTATCACAACAACAGAGTCAAGTACTGGACAATACTACACATATATAGTTGTAACTACACTATCACAACACCAGAGTCGAGTACTCAACAATACTACACATATATACTTGTTACTACACTATCACAACAACAGAGTCAAGTACTTGACAATACTACACATATATACTTGTTACTACACTATTACAACACCAGAGTCAAGTACTGTACAATACTACACAATTATCCTTGTTACTACACTATCACAACACCAGAGTCAAGTACTCAACAATACTACACATATATACTTGTTACTACACTATCATAACACCAGAGTCAAGTACTGGCCAATACTACTCATATATATACTTGTTACTACAACTATCACAACACCAGAGTCAAGTACTCAACAATACTACACAAATATACTTGTTACTACACTATCACAACAACAGAGTCAAGTACTCAACAAAACTACACAAATTTACTTGTTACTACACTATCACAACACCAGAGTCAAGTACTCAACAATACTACACATATATACTTGTTACTACACTATCACAACACCAGAGTCAAGTACTGGACAATACTACACATATATACTTGTAACTACACTATCACAACACCAGAGTCAGTACTACATAAGTACTTTATTCTACGTATACGAGTATTTTATAGTGAGTGTAAGAGATCTTGTACATAAGTGCATGAGGACTTGATAGTAAGTGTGACAGATCTAGTAGTGCGTGTAGTCCGTCTAAGCTGTCATGTTTATGTTCTTCCTGTTTTATTTTGAAGGTGGTTTTCCGTTTGTATCTGTCCTGTGTTTTCCTTTGACAGACGCTGGCAGGTGCTCGGCTGGTGATGATTGAGTGGCAGGTTCTTCCTATTGATAAGGAGCATCTCTACCCGGAAGAACTCGCCAGAGTATTGCGTTTCCCTTCGATCTCGCTCCTCGCCTTTAAATCAGAACTTTGATGATCCTTTGGAGACTCCTGACGTTGTCAGCACTTTTATTTACTCACGTGAGTCTTTTTGTTTTAGTTGCTGTTGGGACCATGATCTCCAGCCGTGCCCTGCCTTCGTCCCGAGTGCCTGTTTTTTTTTGTTCCTATTCATTCCAATTACGGATCGTTTTGGATTTATTAAAGACTTTCTTCTGAACTTTTCCTCCGTGGATATATTGACTCTTCTGCATCTGGGTCTCCTGCCCTGATCGGATCGTGACAGAATACTCTGGCCACCATGGACCCAGCGGAGGTTTCAGAGCTTCAGGATGCGCTGAAGATTCAAGCCGAGAGACTATGCTGTGGAGGAGGCGTCACTGGAAGAAAGCGCGACTCTCTTCCGACTCACAGCCGAGTTGGAGAGACTCACTCTTCACTCAGCCCCTCCCGCACCTGATTCTGCCCCAGGCGCTGCTGCGCACACGTCATCTGAGCCTGTTGCTGCGCTGTCTGCTCGTGAGCCTGCTATACCTTCTCCTGAGAAGTATGACGGGAGTGTGGGGACTTGTGGGCGGTTTCTCTTACAGTGTCAGTTAGTTTTTGATCAACAACCATTTTCCTACTCTACGGATCTTGCCAAGATTGCATTTTTAATTAATCTCCTCCAGGGTAGAGCAGTAGAATGGTTCACTTCTTTATGGGAGTCTAACTCGCCTATCTTGTCTTCTTATGAGAGTTTCACCACTGAGTTGCGTCGTGTTTTTGATTTGCCTTATCGTTCTTCCTCATTATCTGTTCGTAAACTGCTTAATTTAAGACAGGGTGCCGAATCTGTGGGACAGTACTCAGTTTCCGCATTTTAGCAGCTGAGAGTTGTTGGAATGAGCCTGCACTTGTCACTGTTTTTGTTCAGGGCTTAGATGATGCTGTCAGGGATCAGTTGGCCACCAGGGAGGAACCAGAGAGTTTAGAGGCTCTTATCAGCCTTGCCATAAGGTTTGACAACAGATGGAGGGAGTGATATGGTCAGACTGGTTGCAATCTACGGGAGCGTGGAAGCCCCGCCTGTTGGTCTGTTCAAGGTAGCCATGCAGGAGAATGGTTACATGTTAATAAAGAATCAAGTTTATATTAACAAACCAGATATCACGCCTCGTCTGCTTATTGAAGCTTGACTGAAGACAACACACCGAGTGCCTGTTTGTTTTTGTTCCTATTCATTCCTATTACGGATCGTTTTGGATTTATTAAAGACTTTCTTCTGAACTTTTCCTCCGTGGATATATTGACTTCCGCATCTGGGTCTCCTGCCCTGATCGGATCGTGACATAAGCGCCTGACTTTTTATAAACCAGTGGAGCCTGAAGAGTGAATTCAACGCTCGGAAGATGAGCATGTAAGTTGTTTTATTATCATCAGCTCTCGTTGTGCACATCGACGTTATATTGTCTCTTTTTAATATACTATTGCAGCGATATTATTGCTTTCGCTAGGAACCTTTTTGCATGTTTCCGTAGGACCGTTACTTGTGTGACACCAGTGAAAACAGTTTAACACGCTTTAAAAGTTTGTTTCTCCAGTTAATGTTACACGTTTGGATCTGAATGTGTTCGTGAAGAAGTAAGTGTCATACAGTAGCAGTGTGTGTTTGTAGAATGTTATCGAGGTTTTAATAATTAGACGAGTGTTTGTTTACGTTTGTTTCATATTTAGACGAGTATTGTTTACGTTTGTTTCATATTTAGACGAGTGTTTGTTTACGTTTGTTTAATATTTAGACGAGTGTTTGTTTACGTTTGTTTCATATTTAGACGAGTGTTTGTTTACGTTTGTTTAATATTGTAGCGAGCTTCAGTGAGCGGCAAAGAGAACAAGGGTGTCTTTTCCACACTGCCACAGACTGGGGCCTTTTATTTAACAGTGCCCGTACAGGCTTGTGTAACATGTAAAACATGGTGATAGAGACTAATTCTCCCACACCTCTCACTCATGGTGCCGAACTTGAGGACCCATAATGCACCAGTCGCTACATAGCCCCCACCTGAGGGGTCAGTCGTCCCCGACAACCCCAACATCTAGCACAAAGTCTCTAAACCTCCCAGGTCGCCGATGCTGTCGGGTAGGCCATCTAGGTGCGACAGGTGTAGATGGAGAGTAAGGGTCCATGGGGCTCAAGGTGCCGTCTTCAGGAACATCACAACCGGCTGGGGAAGGACTCAGGGGACGGTATGGAGAAAGTCTGTCCTGGTGCAGTACCACCATGCGTCTTCTGTTTGGCAGCCGCACCCGATACACCACTTCAGACAAGCGGTCAATTACTTCACCAGGTCCTTGCCAGTGACTGCGGAGCTTAGGGGAAACTCCCTTTTTGCGGACCGGACAGTAAACCCACACCTTGTCTCCCGGCTCAAAGGCACGCCCTGGACAGCGTGTATCATAGGTCCTCTTTTGCCGGGCGCCAGCACTGTCTTGAGACTGCCGACTGTAGTCGTGTACCACCTGTAGTCGGTCCTTCAGTCTGCGTAGGTAATCCATCTCCTTTCCCCCAGGAATCTCAGGTTCTGGCGGGGCACCAAATACCAAATCCACTGGTGTCCGCAGCTCTCTCCCGAACATCAGAGCAGCAGGAGTGAATTGGCTGGATTCCTGCAGCAGATCGGTATGACCACAGAACCAGGGGTAGGTGATGATCCCAGTCCTTTTGATGTTCACTCGTCAAGATAGCAAGCTGAGTGGCAAGAGTGCGATTAAATCGCTCCACCAAACCGTCGCTCTGTGGGTTGAGCGGTGTGGTCCTTGTCTTCCTAACCCCCAGCCGTCTGCAGACCTCCTGGAACACCCGGGACTCAAAGTTTCACCCTTGGTCACTGTGGAGCTCGTCAGGAACTCCAAACCGAGAGAACATCTCGTCCACCAACTTCTCTGCTGTTGTGATGGCACTTTGATCTGGTACTGCGTATACCTCTGGCCACTTGGTGAAATAATCCATGGCCACCAAGACATAGCGATTGCCAGAGTCCGACACCGGAAAGGGACCAAGAATGTCCACTCCAACTCTCTCCATCGGAGCCCCCACCAAGTACTGTTGGAGTGGGACATGGGACCGCTGTGTTGGCCCCTTCTGGGCAGTGCAGGCATCACAGCAGTGGACATACAGCTCCACATCTCATCTGCATCCTGGCCAGTAGAACCGGCTCCGAAGGCGGTGTAGGGTCTTTGTATTTCCATAGTATCCTGCCCCCACCGAGCCGTGGACATGCTGAAGAACTTTGGGCCGGAGAGCCTTGGGCACCATGAGCTGCAGGAGGTCTCTTCCTCCCCCTGGTGCTTGCCACCGCCGGTACATCACACCAGCGAAGTTGCCCCATTGGGAGTGGTATGCCTTCACCTCGGGTCCTAAAGCCGACACCTCCGACCAGCTTGGACGTTGTCCGGCCTCAAACCAACCCTTCACCGACGCCAAGGTTGCACACCGATATCACCCTTTGTGCCACATGGTCCCGTTCTTTCTGTCGGCAACAGTACCGACACTCAGCTTCAGCACAGGGGCGACGTGAGAGGGCATCAGAATTTCCATGGAGCTTTCCTGCCCGGTGCTTGATCTCAAAGTCAAAACCTTGGAGCGTTTCCAGCCATCGAGCCACTTGACCTTCAGAGTTCTTGAAACTCAAGAGCCAGGTGAGCGAAGCATGGTCAGTTCGCAGAAGGAAGTGATTACCTTGCAAGTATGGCCGGAATTGACGCAGGGCCAGGACCACGGCCAGCAGCTCACGACGGGTGACGCAGTAATTCTTCTCCACCTTGCTAAGTGCCCGGCTGAAATAGGCCACAGCTTGTTCTCCAACTTCCCCTTGCTGTGAAAGGACAGCCCCAACGCCAACATTACTGGCATCCGTGTCCACAATGAAGGGCCGCTGCCCATCAGGATATGCCAAGACGGGAGCTTCAGTGAGGGAAGTCTTGAGCTGAGTAAAGGCAGCGGAACAGTCAGCATCCCAGTTGAATGTTTTGCCCTTATCTGTGAGACGATGGAGTGGGCTGGCAATGGTGGCAAAACCCTGGATGAACCGTCGGTAGTACGAAGCCAGACCCAAGAAGCTTCGCAACTGGCTGACATTTGCAGGGGTAGGCCAATCACGAACTGCAGCTATCTTTTCTGGGTTGGTGGCGACCCCACGAGTACTGACAATGTGGCCAAGGAACTCAGTCTCTCTGGTCAGCAGATGACACTTTGCAGGGTTCAACCGTAACCCAGCCTGACGTATAGCCGTGAAAACCTCACCTACGTTAGCCAGGGCTCCGTCGAAGTCAGCGGCATGCACCAGCAGATCATCCAGGTACACCACACAGCCGTCACAGGGCACGTTAGCCAGAACTCTCTCCATCAGTCGCTCGAACGTAGCAGGTGCATTGCACAGTCCAAAAGGCATAACCCGGAATTGCCACAGTCCTTGTCCAATGGTGAAGGCTGTCTTTGGTCTTGCCTCCGGGGCCAATTCCACCTGCCAGTATCCACTGCGGAGGTCAAGGGAGCTGAACCAACTGGACCCAGCAATGTTGTCAAGCGCATCATCAATGCGAGGAAGAGGATACGAGTCTTTCTTGGTGACTGCATTCAGGCGCCGATAGTCCACGCAGAACCTCCAAGTACCGTTCTTTTTCTTGACCAAGACAACAGGGGCTGCCCAGGGGCTATCTGATGGTTCAATTACTCCAGCATTGCACATCTCCTGGATCTTTTCAACTGCGACCTTCCGCTTGGAGAGGGCTAACGGATGGGGGCGTAGACGTATGGGTTGAGCGTTACCAGTCTCAATAGCGTGCTGGACAAGTCCAGTCTGCCTACAGTCCTCATCCCTGGCAGCATAAATGTCTTTATACTCGTCAAGCAGACATTTCAACTGCTGGCCTTGCTGAGGTTCCATGCCGTCACTACTGCGCTGCCAAAGTTGGTGGATGGCTTCCGCAGTCTCTGCAGAGGAAGAAGCTGGTAGGGTTGGTGCTAATGCCGGTTGTGGAGCACAAGATCTTGGCATCTCTTGAACTGCTGCTGTCATCCTCCGATGATCAGGCTGTGCCTTAACTGCTGCTGTCATCCTCCGATGATCAGGCTGTGCCTTCTCCTCCCTACTAGACTTGAGCTTCACTTTTTCTTTGCCCAGGATTATGGTCTTTCCTACTACGTCGACTTGAGCTTCCCAACGACTCAACAGGTCCAGCCCAATGATACACGGATCATGGATGTTGGCAAGCCAAAACTCATGCTCCAACACTTGGTCTCCCGCTCGAACTGTCACCATCTTTTTCCCTAAAATTTTAAACTTTTCTCCAGTTACTGACATCAATTGGGTGTTGGTTGGGGCCCACATTTCGGAAACTAGGCTATTGGCCTCAAGGAGGGTGCCTGGACGGACCAAGGAGATGGTGGACCCAGTGTCCACCAAGGCTTGACATGGCTGACCATCCAGTTGGCAGTACAGGTACAATCCTTGTGTATGTCCTAAACGTCCAACCAATGTCCATCTGCCTTGGAGGGAAAGTGGATTTTGGAGTGGGCGGTCCCTCATTGCGCCACTCAACTGCAGTTTCCCACCACCCTGGTAATAGGGGTCGGAGCAGGGCAATCTCTTGCGAAGTGGCCGAGCTGGTCACACCAAAGGCATCGATCTGTCGGACGGGGTCGTCGTCTGGGTCGTGCACTGAGGACAGGCGGACCTCCTCAACATCTTCATCATAGTCCAACATCCTGACCTGCGCCCATGGACCAGGAGCCCTTGGTGGTGTATGTTGAGCGGCGAAGAACCCTTGTGCTCGTTCAGCTTCCCTCAGCGCCTCGGGACACCTTAGGGACACCGGCATGGAGAGACGAACATGCTGTCGTAGTTTTTCTGGTGCCAGCCCTCGTAGAAAAGCGTGGAGTGCTAGTTCTTCTTGGGATGTAGCATCAAACTGCGGATAGCCTTGCCGGGCATACTGCTGCACGTCAGCGGCGAAGGTGCCCAAATTCTCTCCTTCTTGTAGATGGCGACTAGTCAGCTGCTCTCTGCTCTGGTCGGCATGACACGGCTGGCCAAACCGTCTCTGAAGTGCGGTGGTCAGGTTATGGAGGTCAAGGGTTTAGAAGCACTTGTGTCGCCTATCCTTCCAAAGCCAGAGCCAAATGGGTCACAGCTTCAGCATTGCTCCACCCATTATGCCGCACTGTTAGTTGCACCTGTGCCAGGTATGGCGCAAGTGGTACCAGTCCATTGTATTTGGGCAGCTTAACCGTTGGCTTGTGTGGAGGCGTACTCATCTGTATCATTGTGTCCGGGCCATCATCTGCATGTAGTCTTGTTCTTTCCGCCAACAGGTGGCCAGGTCCTCCCTACCCCCAGGGGGCAGTGCGCAGGCAGCTCCTCTTCTCCGGTCTTCTCTTCCAGTAGAGGGCGGTGTTTCCGTATGGCACTTGCTCCATCAGGTCTGTCTTTCATCAGAAGCCGGGCTCCTCCAGCCACCAGGGGGCAATCAGAAGTCATCTTTGATGTTGCTCTCTTCTCCACCAGTGGAGGGCGGTGTTGGCGCTTGAGCCCAAGATTTAGCTCAATTGCTCGCTCAAGTTCATAGACTTCTCTGTCTCTTGTTCAAGAGAAATCCCCTGAGTTATCTATCATAACCTCAGGTTCTACGAGTTGGTGCGAAGCCCTCCAACGGCTTCGCTATTGGTTTACCCCGAGGCACCGCCTCGTCTCTGAGAAAGCTTAATGAACTCGCCACCCAGCAGGGGGCAGTCCACTTCCTATAAAGGCGGGAAGCACCCGCCGCACTTTCTCCAACTGAAAACTCAGCGGGAAGGGCGGCCGCTGGGCGACGAGGTTGGAGGGCTTAGCACCAACTCGCAGAACCTGAGGTTATGATAGATAACTCAGCGGTTCTACGTCATTGGTGCTCAGCCCTCCAACGGCTTCGCTATTGGTTTACCCAAAAGGCGAAGCCTGACGGGATAAATGTACCCCCAGCTGGACGCCGCTCCTGGAGCAGCATCGCTAGGGCCCCGCCGGCCCAGGGTCCAAACCCACTTGAGCCGTGGGCCCTGAGGGGGGCACAGCAGCGCTCAAAACAGTATGAGCTACTGATCCCGCCGTTACGTCGAGGAGATAGGCCTTAGCGAAGGTAGACGTGGACGCCCAAGAGGCAGCTGAGCAGATATCCTCTGCTGCCACACCCCGCAAAAGAGCCACTGAGGCTGCCACGCCACGGGTGGAATGTGCCCTCAGACCGCTAGGAGCGGATCCACCCGCTGCTCGGTAGGCCCGGATAATCGCCGATCTCACCCAATGAGAAAACCTCTGGGGGGAGACCGCCTCTCCCCGCCGGCATCTACCGTGGCAGACAAAAAGGGCATCAGAGCGCCTAAAAAGGCCCGCAGCGTGAAGGTCATCGCCCGGAACAAGGAACTCAGAATCTTCGGGCGGAACGCTGGGTTAGGACGCAAAGACACCGAAGACTCCTCGAGGCCAAAGGAAAGACACTCAGGGCTAATGGAGAGGGCACAAAGCTCACTTGCTCTCTTCGTGGTTGTTAGTGCCAGAAGGAGCGATACCTTGAAAGACAAGATATCCAGTGGGACTTGGTCAAGAGGCTCGAAGGTCGGGCCTGTGAGAGAGTCCAGTACCAACTGGAGATCCCACTGAGGGCTGGAAGGCCTTGCAGGAGGTCGAAGCCTGCAGGCACCCCGCAGGAAACGCGCCACCAAGGGGTGGGCGCGAACCGAAGCACCCTCAAAACCGACATGCCTCGTCGCTATGGCTGATGCGAACACTCTCAGTGTCGCCACAGTCCGCCCGTTATCCAGCAAATGTTGCAGGAAAGACAGGATAGCGGAGACCAAACAAGAGCTGGGGTCCAAGGACCTGTCTGAACACCAGCGGGAGAAAATCCCCCACTTTGAGGCATAAAGCCTGCATGTTGACGGGGCCCGGGCGTTCTCCAGCGTGTGGAGAACGTCCGGGTCCAAAGTCCCGATCAGCTCGTCCCGTGCAGGAGCCACACCTTGAGAGGCCGGCCCAGCACCGGGGGCGCTGTCAGAGTCCCCCCCGCCTGACACAGGGCAGCGGGGCCCCAAGGGATGGCCCACGGGGCCCCGACCGCCATACGCACCAGCTCTGGGAACCAGAGCGCCCCCGGGGAGTCTGGTGCCACTAGAATTAACCTCAGCCCCCCCCGCCTCGTCCTCCGAATCAAGGGGAGAAGGAGCCGCGGAGGAGGGAAGGCGAACAGCAGACCGACCGGCCACCTCGAATGGGCTAAAGCGTCCACGCCTAGTGGGGGGCAATCCGAAGCCCTGAGGGAGAACCAAAGAGGGCATTTGAAGTTCTCCTTGCTGGCGAAGAGGTCTGCAACCGGGTGACCGAATCGAGACCAGATCTCGCTTGCCACTGCCTCGGACAGACCCCATTCGTCCTGGACGGCCCCCCTCGACAGTCTGTCCGCTACTGCATTCAGCTCGCCCGGTACGTGCTGGGCTCTGAGCGAAAGCAGGTGACAGTCCGCCCACAGCCAAATCTTTCTTGCCACACTCAGAAGGGCTGGGGATCTGACTCCACCTTGGCGATTTACGTACGTCACGGCGGTGGAGCTGTCTGATAGTACTAGGACGTTGGACCGTGACAGTTGGGGAGAGAGGTGAAGCAGGACATTGTGAATCGCCTTCAGCTCTAGCCAGTTTATGTGTCTGAGCACCGGACGGCTCCAGACCCCACTGGCGTAGGCCTGACCCGAGGTGCCTCCCCAACCTGTCAGAGAAGCGTCTGTAAACACTTGAGGGTACGAAGGACGCAACCCAATGGAACTCTCCGCCTGAGGTTGGCGTGAGAGTTCCAAAACTGGATGTCCTGCAAAACCCGAGCGGGAAGGCGCACTTTCCGACCTCTTTCCCGCTTGAGGTCTAGCTTGAGACGACCAAACCATCTCTGAAGCTCCCTCATGTGCAGCAAGCCCAGCCGAACAACCGTGTGGCGCCATGAGCCCCAGGAGGGACATAACAGTGCCTGCTGTTGTCACGTGACACCGAGCTTCCAGCAACTGTGTTGTCAGTCGGAGAATGGGCTGGATACGCACGTCCGGGAGGCGCGCGTATCCTTCCTCCATGTTCAACAGTACCCCCAGGTAAACTAACTGTTGAACTGGAGTCAGAGCGCTCTTGCTGAGGTTCACTGTGAACCCCAGGGTGGCAATATGGCTCAACACCTTCTGTGTGTGAGCGTAACTTTCTGCCTCTGACCTGGCAAGGATCAACCAGTCGTCCAGATAGGTCAAGATCCTTACCCCACTCACTCTCAAAGGCTCCACTGCCGCTTCCACACACTTGGTGAAGGTCCTGGGTGCCAGAGAGTAGCCGAACGGGAGTCGAGTGTATTGAAACACCCGACCCTCGAGGGCGAAACGCAAGTACTTTCGATGTCTCTTGACTATCGGTACGTGAAAGTACGCGTCGGTCAGGTCGATAAATGTCATCCAATCTCCTGGACATACACCTGAAAGCAGTTTCTTGACCGTCAACATGCGAAACGGGCGGGTAGCTATGAACTTGTTCAAATAGCTGAGGTCCAGAATGGGCCCCCAACCCCCGGTCTTCTTCGCCACGAGGAAGTACCGGGAGTAAAACCCTGTCATCATCTCGGCTGCAGGGACCAGTTCTACGACCTCCTTCTGCAGCAGAGTAGACACCTCGTTTCTCAAACAGGATAATTTCTCCTGCTCCGCCATACGCGTCCAGAGAATCCCTGAAAAACGCGGGGGTTGACGGGCAAACTGTAGCGCATTGCCCCGCCTGATTACTCCCCCCAGCCAAGTGGGTCTTAGAAGTAAAACCAGGCGACTCCAAGCCGAATAATGTTCTGTCAGAACCGCAGCCCTGGCGAACCTTGGGTAGTCCTCCGGCCCGCCCCCCAAGGACGGGCCGTAGACGAAAGGGCATCACACAAGCCGCGTCTCTATCTCTTGAATCCACAGAGCATGTACTCGAGTTGGATTCACTAGAACCCCCACTCTCATACATAAAAACCGGCTCTGTGGGAGAAGCGCGCAAGTGCGCGTGAGACACCTCAGATGCGCGTCGTGCGTGTTCCCTTCCCCCCCCGGAAGTCTTCCCAACTCCCTGAGCACTTCTTAGTGTCACCGGAGCTGACAAAACCCGCGATGTGGAGGAATGTGCTGGAGAATTAACCTGGAGCTGAAGTGAGTTAGGTCGCGCGCGCGTCGGCACCGCATCACTCACCCGGTCCCGTACATTCTCCAGCCCCGCTGGCGGTCCCGAGCTGTTCGTCACTCGTGAGATCCGACCGCCACGCACCTCTCCAGTTGATCGACCAGACGGGACGGAAGTTCCTCGCCCTCGCCTGGTCTCAGAACGGCGAGAAAACTCGCGCGTAAAAACACCAGGTTGCGTCAGTTCCATGGCGCTTCTCCGCCGCCAAACGTGACGTCCTCCACGGTGCCAGTGTTTGTAGACAGCGCTGTGGGGGAAGGAACAACCTCCGGTCAACATAGACATGTCCGGACTAGTTCCACTCACCTCATCAGCTGTCACGCTCTGTCGGGCACGAGCGCTGGTCGACGCGGAAGTAAACACAGCTGACTCAGCCGGTCTCGCGGACCTCTGCTCGTCTGTAAACAAAACACATGTGGTTGGAGTCTGCCCCTCATTCGTGTGGACAGACTCCGTTATTGCAGTCTCGGTATGACCCGGACGAAGGGGTTTAAAACCTCCTTCGGACTGTGTTATGAGAGGAAAATCACGCCGTCTATGACAGGTCGTCTCGGTCCACGGTGAGCCTGTCGAGCGCACCGCACAGGAGAGCCATGTTGTTTGCGAGGGAGACCACCTGCGTCCCCCCCTTGTAGGATCGGTTAAACAACATTGCCGTCAACCTGTCTTCAGCTCTAGGCAGAGCTACAGGGCGGCCTGGCCACAGTCGAGCTCCCGGGTCGAGGGCGGCACGTACCGTATCCGAGGGCTCCGGGACACCGCGCCGCCAGTCCACCCCGTCCACACGGCAATAGGGTCCGTAGGATCCTACGGGAGGCACTGAAGTCATGGGAGAGGCAGACCCTCGCCGCGCGTAGCCCCAGATCTCGTCCAGCTTAGGACAGATAACCCCCGGAACCGCAGGCCTGCGCGCTTCGTTCCGCCCGACCTTCACTCCGCATGTAAACGGTGGTGGCGCGAGTGGAGGTGCGGGGGGGAGCTCGACCTCCATGCGGTTCGCCGCGGCGGTGAATATGCGCGGCAGGACGTCAAGTGGGTAGCGAGGAACCGGCCCGGCTCCCCCGACCGCTTCGACGTCCCCCGGCTCGGAACCGAACAGGGTGCTCGGATCCGCCTCATAACACCACCGGTCGTCCTCCTCATCGTAGTCGGCCCACGACCTGGCTGGAGGACGCGGCGTGCGCCGACGGGCCTCGTATGCTCCCCGTCTCTTCCGGACCTCCTCGGGAAGCATACGGCAGGCCCCACAATCCGCAAACGCGATCTGGGCCTAGACAGACGAAGCAGAGCGTGTGTGTCCCCCCTCCCTAGGGGGGTGTCACACGTTAAGCACAAAGACACATCTACTTCCACGTTCATGCTCACGTCCACCATGCTGTATCCAGGAGCTTTCTCGCTGAGTTGAAAATGGAGAAAGTGCGGCGGGTGCTTCCCGCCTTTATAGGAAGTGGACTGCCCCCTGTTGGGTGGCGAGTTCATTAAGCTTTCTCAGAGACGAGGAGGTGCCTCGGGGTAAACCAATAGCGAAGCCGTTGGAGGGCGGAGCACCAATGACGCATTTATAGAACACACTTTTGACACCAATGTAGCTCCAGTGAGCTTGTGTAACATGGAAAACATGGTGAGAGACACTAATTCTCCCACACCTCTCACTCATGGTGCCGAACTTGAGGACCCATAATGCACCAGTCGCTACAATATTTAGACGAGTGTTTGTTTACGTTTGTTTCATATTTAGACGAGTGTTTGTTTACGTTTGTTTAATATTTAGACGAGTGTTTGTTTACGTTTGTTTCATATTTAGACGAGTGTTTGTTTACGTTTGTTTAATATTTAGACGAGTGTTTGTTTACGTTTGTTTCATATTTAGACGAGTGTTTGTTTACGTTTGTTTAATATTTAGACGAATGTTTGTTTACGTTTGTTTAATATTTAGACTAATGTTTGTTTACGTTTGTTTAATATTTAGACGAGTGTTTGTTTACGTTTGTTTCATATTTAGACGAGTGTTTGTTTACGTTTGTTTAATATTTAGACGAATGTTTGTTTACGTTTGTTTAATATTTAGACTAATGTTTGTTTACGTTTGTTTCATATTTAGACGAATGTTTGTTTACGTTTGTTTAATATTTAGACTAATGTTTGTTTACGTTTGTTTCATATTTAGACAAGTGTTTGTTTACGTTTGTTTAATATTTAGACGAGTGTTTGTTTACGTTTGTTTCATATTTAGACGAATGTTTGTTTACGTTTGTTTAATATTTAGACGAGTGTTTGTTTACGTTTGTTTCATATTTAGACGAGTGTTTGTTTACGTTTGTTTCATATTTAGACAAGTGTTTGTTTACGTTTGTTTAATATTTAGACTAATGTTTGTTTACGTTTGTTTCATATTTAGACGAATGTTTGTTTACGTTTGTTTAATATTTAGACTAATGTTTGTTTACGTTTGTTTAATATTTAGACGAGTGTTTGTTTACGTTTGTTTCATATTTAGACGAGTGTTTGTTTACGTTTGTTTAATATTTAGACTAATGTTTGTTTACGTTTGTTTCATATTTAGACGAATGTTTGTTTACGTTTGTTTAATATTTAGACGAGTGTTTGTTTACGTTTGTTTCATATTTAGACGAGTGTTTGTTTACGTTTGTTTCATATTTAGACGAGTGTTTGTTTACGTTTGTTTAATATTTAGACGAGTGTTTGTTTACGTTTGTTTCATATTTAGACGAGTGTTTGTTTACGTTTGTTTCATATTTAGACGAGTGTTTGTTTACGTTTGTTTCATATTTAGACGAGTGTTTGTTTACGTTTGTTTCATATTTAGACGAGTGTTTGTTTACGTTTGTTTAATATTTAGACGAGTGTTTGTTTACGTTTGTTTCATATTTAGACGAGTGTTTGTTTACGTTTGTTTCATATTTAGACGAGTGTTTGTTTACGTTTGTTTAATATTTAGACGAGTGTTTGTTTACGTTCGCTTCGGTGCATTAAGTCGAAGATATTTCCAAATGTATCTTTATTTCAACATCCATGTTTGTCTCTGACGTGTTTCTGATGTTTAACGTCGTCTCTCGTCCCTCGCAGTCTCATCATTTATCATGAATCTAAAATAGCATCAATAATTTTAAGTCCTAGTTTGCAAATACAGTATTAAAACGTGACTTTAACACGGAAAACTAACTTCTCATCCTTTTTTCTTTTTTTTTTTCAGATTGATGTCATTCGAAAAGAAAGAAACCAAATCATTCATTAACTAAAGGTTGACAAATGTAGAAAGTTTCGATCAGTCCTATTTCTCCTCAGGTGAGACACATGGTAAATATTAATACTTCAGTTACTCCTCACAGTAGATGATATTAGGATCTGTTCATGTGGATCAACAGGTTGGAGCAGATCGTGGCAGAGACTTGTGACTGAGACTATAAAAGAGTTCACCTGTGAAGGAGTGTTTCAGTCGCAGAGACATGGAGACTAGAGTTGATCTGAGATCTTGTTGCATCTGTCTGGATCTACTGAAGGATCCAGTCTCTCTTCCCTGTGGACACAACTACTGTAAGACCTGTGTTGAAGGTCACTGGCAGGAGAAGAACATCTACGAGTGTCCTCAGTGCAGACGGAGCTTCAGCGAGAGACCTGTCCTCCAGAAGAACACTGTGTTAGCAGAGTTAGTGGAGGAGCTGAAGAAGACTGGAGCAGCTGAGGACCTCTGCTCTGCTGGACCTGAAGATGTGACCTGTGACGTCTGCACTGGGAGGAAGATGAAAGCCCTCAAGTCCTGTCTGATGTGTCTGGTCTCCTACTGTCAGGAACATCTTCAGCCTCATCTAGAAGCTCCGGCCTACAGGAGACACAAGCTGGTCCAGCCGTCCAAGCAGCTCCAGGAGATGATCTGCTCTGAACACGAGGAGGAGAAGAAGATGTTCTGTCGTTCTGATCAGCAGCTCATCTGTTCTCTCTGTGCTGTGGACCAACACAAAGATCATGACATCGTCTCGACCACAGCAGAGAGGAGGGAGAGAGACAAAGACCTGGATCAGAGTCAAGGAAGGATCCAGCAGAAGATCCAGAAGAGAGAGAAGGAAGTGAAGCTGCTCCAGCAGGAGCAGAAGAACATCAGAGTCTCTGCTGAGGAAGCAGTGAAGGACAGTCAGGAGACCCTCGTCCAGATGATCCAGATGATCCAGAGAAGAATGCCTGACGTGGAGCAGAAGATCAGATCTCTGCAGGAGACTGAAGACGCTCGAGTCCGAGGACTTCAGGAGCAGCTGGAGCAGGAGATCTCTGAGCTGAAGAAGAAAGAGGCTGAGCTGCAGCAGCTGTCACTCACCGACAGTCACACCATCTTCCTGCAGAACTGGACCTCACTCTCAGAGGTCAGTGAAGACACGACCTCACTCTCAGAGGTCAGTGAAGACACGACCTCACTCTCAGAGGTCAGTGAAGACACGACCTCCTCCACGACCCTTGAGCAAACTCACCGTCGCTTCCAGGAAGTAACAGCAGCCGTGTCAGTCTGCAGAGACCAAGTCCAGGACCTTCTGAGAGACATGTGGACCGACATCTGTTGTCCTTCCAACAGAATGTTCCTTCCAGAGACCAGAGAGCAGTTCCTCACACACTCACAGGACATCACTCTGGATCCAAACACTGCAGACTCAAGGTTGATGTTGTCTGAAGGAAACAAGAAAGTGACAAACATGAGAGAATATCAGCCTCGTCCTGATCATCCAGACAGATTCAAAAATTCTCTTCAGGTCTTGAGTCAAGAGTCTCTGACTGGACGTTGTTACTGGGAGGTGAAGATAACAGGATATTTTGCAGTATCAGTTTCATACAAGAACATCAGCAGATCAGGAGGAGAAAGTGTATTTGGATGTAATGACAAATCTTGGAGATTATATTGTAACAACTCTGGTTGTTCATTTATACACAACAACATCAACACTAAAGTCTCCAGAGTCAGACCCTCCACAGTGGGGGTGTACCTGGATCACTCTGCAGGTCTTCTGTCCTTCTACAGCGTCTCTGAGACCATGACTCTCCTCCACAGAGTCCAGACCAGCTTCACTCAACCTCTTCATGCTGGAGTCATGGTTTATTATTTTTCATCCTCGTGTGAGTTTGTGAAGCTGAAGTAGACGCCAGTGAGATTGTGAGTCTCCAGGAGTGACATCATCACATGAAGCTTCAATGTTTGGATGAACGTCTCTGAGAACGTTTGTCGTTTGTGCCGCAGTGAAGACACAGTGACGTCATGTGACTGGATTAGAACCTCTGTGATTGGATTGTTCCTGATGATGACGAGTCTTCTTTAAATCTTCTTTAATAAACACCTTCATGATCCGGTGATGATGGCAGCAGTCGTTACTCAAGTACTCCACAGTACTACAAATATATCCTGGTTACTACAGTATCTCATTGGATGTTATGGTTGCCTCTGTATCGTGATACGTATCATCAGATTCTTGACAATACACACACTTACACAGCCAGTCGTCCACGAGGAGTCAGAAAGAAGAAGAATTGATGTACATTTGGTTTGGATTCAATATTACAGTCTGAAAGGAATTTGATTTTGTGAAAAAAAGATTTTCTCCAAAGAAGTAAAGATGAAAATGAGTTCAACACAAACTATATCTTGTATCAGAGAAACCAGATCCTTGGATTCAGTGTTATGTTGAGTTATGCTGTATTTTAAAAATGTACATATAGAAACATTGATTTTTATTCACTCAAATCTCCTCTTAAAACACACTTTTATTCTCTTTTAACACAGCATGAGACTCTGAGCTGTTTTTAGTGCTTTTGACTTGTTTTATTGGATATTGTTTTATTTTTGTGTTTTAACTGCTTTCTTAGTACTTTCATGTCATTGTTCAACACTTTGTATCGACTGTTGTTTTTAAAGTGTTTTATCAATAAACTTGATTGATTATTTGTTCTTATTGAAATGTTAATCTAAATCAATGAATTATCTTTTTGAATCATTTATTCTAAATATAATAATATATAGATTATATATATATTTGACACATTGAGTTCAATATTTTAATTCCAATAATTCAAAAACACATTTTCTAAATGCAATATTCTTTGGTTTATTCAATATAACATCGACATCTTTATATTTACTTTCTTACACCTTCGTTCTAAGATCACAATCAAAACTACTTTTATTGTTGTAAACACAACCGTGGATATTATGTGGTGACAACACAAAATTACATGTTATTAATGAATAAATTAATACAAATAACACGAAATTACATGTTAATAATGAATAAATTAATACAAATAACACAAAATTACATGTTAATAATGAATAAATTAATACAAACAACACAAAATTACATGTTAATAATGAATAAATTAATACAAATAACACAAAATTAGTGCAACAGTCCAGACTTTCCATTTTGCACATTTTCTGCACTTTATACATAATTACATTTTTATTTATGTTTAACGTTGTTTTTTTTACTGTTGGTGGAACAATTCACTAGCAATTGAAATAATAATAATTCTGGTTCTGATGTATAAACATGTTTTTGTATAGAATATAAGTCTTAATTAAGAAGATCAATATATTAGATTATTTTGTCCTTTATATATACTGTGTTTATACAAAATGTACCTTTCAATGTAAAAGATATTTAATTCAAATCTTAAAAAAGCTTCATTTCAAGAATAAAATTCAAAGTGTCAACATTTGAAACATGAAAGCGTTCAATATTCTGACACTGATTGACTTCCGTCCTCAAGTTTGAACTAATGTTTCTTATTCTCTCTGTGAACGATCAACACACTGTGGTGTGTTCAGAGGATGATGTTGTGAACTTAACAATATGTTCCGTTACTATGAATCACAAACAGAAAACTATGAATAACAAATACAAAAAATAATAATAATTGGAATGAAATAAAAACAGATTTTTCTTTTTTTAAATGAGACATTGCCATAAAATGTCATACAAATAAATAATGAATGAGTGATATTAGTTCCATTAAAATGTGTATTATTCATATAGAATATTACAAATTGTTTTTTGTTTTTTTTAAATAATTCAAAAATGTATTTTGAAATTCAATTTTATTTTTACAGCATTTTAAATTCAATATAAAATGTTGGTGTAATAGGATATCAAAAGAGTTCTGAGGTACTTGATCAACTTCGATTATACCACTATTATACTATTGTACACTATTATACCTACATTTTTATATTGAATTAAAAAAAACGTACAAGTTAGAAAAAATATTGAGTTCATGAAAATATTGTATTAATTTTTGGAATAAAAATATCAAACTTTAGGTGTAAAATTTGAAAATTATTCAATTAAAATATATATATACATATATATATATATATTGTAGTGATATGTAGTCACAAATAAACAAGCGTGGAATATCCGTGTAGGAGTTTTATTAACACACGTCTTTAGCCGTAGCTTCGGACCAAGAACAACACGTCACTCCCGATGTATCCATGCGCCGTGCGCTATAGAAAACATAGTCCCTTAACACCACATCTCCCTTCCTTTGAGTCTGTTGAGACACAGTGTTACCAGAACCTAATAAACATTTTCTTCAGAACAAATCAATAGAGATTTGTGCAAACAATATTTCAAGCATGTTTCTCGTAACATTTCTAATATCCCAGATATCACTCCTTTAACATCTAACTAGGGTATTCTCTCCGAACATTTATTGACACAAACTCCTTCAATCTTTCTGGAGGTTTTATTTCCACTTCTTCTCAACACTTTAGGACTCTCCGGTTTGACAGGAGAAGAATCTTCTTCTGTGGCTTCCGTTTGTTCACATTTTCCTTCTCAGTCTCGAGCCTTCAGTTGGTTGTTCAGGTGTTTAAACCGTTGTCTGAGATGATCTGTTTGGTCTCACTTCACCTTCGTCAGTCTGGACTATAGATGACCTTGGTGGATCAAAGCGTTTAACAACAGTCGCAGGTTTGATCCTTTTCCTGCTCTAGTTTTACACTAAAGTTCCGGATTGCAGCTCCGGCAAGGGTTTAGGATTGTACCTTGTGTTAAAGTTTCGACTGTACCTTTCCTTTCCTTCTGCATCTTTTTGCCTCACCTGCATCAGATCAGGCCATGCAGGCTGCGATCTAAGCTTCAATGGTTGGAAGAGTTGTGCGGATTTGTCTTCCCAACATCAACTGAGCTGGACTCACTCCAGTCACTTGTAAAGGTGTTGCTCTGTAGGACAAGAGTGCTAGTGATGGATCACTCTGTCTCAGGATCTGTTTTGCAGTTTGCACTGCCCTCTCTGCCTCACCATTAGCCTGTGCATTATTCTAGTTATATGATCAAAATCATAAGCTCTTGAAAAAGGCTGCAAACTCTTGACCTGAAAACTGTGGTCCTCTGTCAGTTATGAGTTTGTTTGGACAACCCCATCTTGCAAAGATGTTCTTCAGGCTGAAAACTGTACTGTCAGTGGTCAATTTTGAAAGGTGCAAAATTTCAATATACCGGGAAAAATAATCAACCACCACTAAATCGTTTTTTCCCTCAAAGTGACAAATGTCCGCCGAGATTCTCTCCCACGGACGACCTGGTAGCGGTGAACAGATAAGAGGCTCTTTCCTGTGAGATGGTTTCATCTCCTGACATTCTCTACACCACAGGTGTCAAACCGCTCCAGAAAAGGTTCAGGGGTCAATTTCTCTCAATTCTACATTCAAATGATAGAATATTTTGTGGAATAGTCACATCTTCAAGAAGAGATCAATGTCAGTCCATGATTGTTACCCATGGAAAGTATTTATTTATCTTCAATGTTCCATTTAAATGATCTAAAACAGGGGTGTCACACTTTTTCGGTTGGCGAGCTACTTTTCTAAAGATCAAGTTCAAAAGATCTACGATCATCAAATTTGCTCAACAGAAGTAAGAACATACTTCACTCACATGACTTGAAGTGAATGATAGTCATGATGGAAGGATGTGTGGATTTAATCATCTTCATAGAAATACTGACTTACATAAATAACTAGAGTCAGTCAGTGAGGAGCATATTTCCTCATAAGAAGATACTTTTCCTCTGAGAGTAACTTCCAAAGATGTCCATGAGACCTGGTCTTAAGCTCAGTGTCAGCATGTGCGTGACACGAATTGGAGCCTTTTTCCATGTCGAAATCAACAAACAATTCAGACGGGTTCATCCCTTTCCATGCCTCCATTTCAATATGTCCATCATGTTTAAATGAAGCACAAGAATTAAATTGATCCATTTCTGTGATCATGAAAAAAACCAAAACAAATGAAAACATGAATTTAAACTAACAGTTTATATGTGTTAATTTTAAACATGTCTGATATGAATCACACAAGTGGATTATTTAAATGTTAAAACATCTTCAGATGAAGTTTAACGAGAATAAAACTGTTCATCAGTAACTTCACATCATCATCGTCTCTGACGTCATTAGTATTTGTGTCTCACCTGCACCTGTTTAACGTGTTTGTGTTTCAGCGTATTCTTATTATATTCGTGAGATAAAGGTCATTTACAAACAGTCATGTGATGGTTTATTAATACAAGTGTGTTTTAAGGACGTGATCACAAAAGGAAAACCAGCATTTGTTGCTTTGTTTTCCGGATTTTATGCTCATATCACTAAAGATATGTCTCAAGCATCTATGATCTATGATCGTGATGCTCTTCTCAACATCAGAGAGTCGATGGAGGACTTCACTCGCGACAGTTACCAACGTCTCGTGAACGTGTTTCCTCCTTCGCTTCTCATCGACTCGGACTCTGTGGAATATCGTTTGATCTCTCGGGCGATTTCCACAAGCGATGGAGTCGGTCTGGAGTTCAGGTCAGGATGAGAAAAGGTGGTAAGATTTTTTCATTTCCTCTCTTTAATTCGGCTTTTACTACGGAGTTGAACGTGAGTGACAGCTGGTACCCACGTGACCGCTGTTCGCTTCAAAGATCCCGCTCTGCGCGCCTGTCAGTGACGCGGCTTCGTCAGTGACGTCATCGGTGCTGAATGTAGGACTTCTTAATGTTCGCTCCATTACTAATAAATCCTTTATTCTTAATGATCTTTTCACAAGAGTTAATTTGGATTTATTATGTCTTTCTGAGACTTGGCAGAGAGAGGAAGAGTTTATTCATCTGAACGAACTCTGTCCAGTAGGGAGCGCTGTTCTGGGGAAGCCTCGCCTCTCTGGTCGTGGAGGAGGTCTTGCTACTGTTTTTAGGGAGAGTTGTTCTTGCAAAGTGATTCAGACACAGGAATTCACTTCTTTTGAATCTCAGATGATCTTGGTTGGTTCTACAAGACCTTTCTATTGTGTGTCAATCTACCGTCCGCCTGGTCCTGCGGCGGTGTTCTTGAAAGACTTAGTGACTTCTTATCTTCCATTATTCAAATGGAATCTGTTCTTATTCTTGGAGACTTTAATCTTCATGTTGATGACGTCACATCTTGTTCTGCTAAAGAACTTTTAACTTTAACTGAAGCCTTTAATTTTGAGCAACATGTTTCTGAACCCACTCATCAAAAAGGCCACATTTTAGACTTAGTTTTTACTCTTGGCCTGAACATTTCTAATGTATCTGTACATGATGTCCATCTGAGTGATCATTCTCTTGTCTTGTTTAACCTGGACTTCATCCCTGAACCTAAGCCTTTTAAAGTTAGGTCTCAGAGGCGTGTCATCTCAGCCGATACTGCAGACAGTTTTTCTGCTATGTTTGACGCTCTTTCCTTTGATGACTGCACAGATGTGGACAGTTTGATTCACTGTTTCACTGATCATTGTGTTGAAATACTGGATCAAGTGGCACCTGTTAAATCGAACTTGAAAATTCAGAAAAAACGGTGCCCTTGGACAAATGAAGATCTCCTGAGTCTGAAGAGACTTTGTCGAAAGACTGAGCGTCTCTGGAAGTCCACTAAACTTGAGGTGCACAGACTTCACCTCAGGGATCTGATGTCTTCTTACAATGAGATGGTAAAAAACTGCTAGATCTGATTACATCAGAAAACTGGTAGCAGCAAATAGGAAAAACCCCAAAGTTTTGTCTGACACGATTAATTCTCTTGTGTCTCCTGCTCCTCAAATCACGCCTGTCTTCTGTGAAGCTGACAGCAATGCATTGTTGAGATTTTTCATTGACAAAATTAAATTGATCTAAGAGAAAATCTCTCCCCCTTTGTTGGGAACCCCTACTGTCTCTGAGCCTATCTCCTCCTCTTGGTCCTCCTTCACTGCTGTATCTTTGGGTGATATTTCAGCACTAGTGAACAAGATGAAACCATCCTCTTGCTCAGATGACGTCCTTCCTTGTAGGCTTTTTATCAAATTATTTGATGTAATTGGCCCCTGGGTTACCAATATGGTGAACCTCTCCCTTTCCACAGGGGTTTTTCCCAATGCATTTAAACATGCCATTGTGGAGCCTCTGCTCAAAAAACCAGGCTTAGACCCAACTGACCTCAGTCATTTCAGGCCTATTTCTAAGCTCCCTTTCTTGTCCAAGATCTTGGAGAAGGTGGTGTCTGAGCAGCTGTCTTTGTTCCTGGATCAGAGCGACATCCATGAGAAGTTTCAGTCTGGCTTCCGTAAACATCACTCTACGGAGACAGCTTTACTGAAAGTGTCCAGTGACATCATGATGTCGGCTGACTCGGGTAAATTCACTGTTCTGGTTCTCTTGGATCTGTCCTCAGCCTTTGACACAGTTGATCACCAGATCCTGCTGAGAAGACTAAGGGATGAAGTGGGACTGTCTGGGTCTGTGTTAGAATGGTTCTCATCTTACCTTTCTGGGCGCAGTTTTAGTGTATCTGCCAATCAAATGAGGTCTGAATCGGCAGATCTGTTGTGTGGAGTCCCTCAAGGTTCTGTTCTGGGTCCTTTATTGTTTTTGCTGTACTTGATTCCCCTCGGTAAAATCATTCAGAGATTTCCAGATGTTTCTTATCACATTTTTGCTGATGACATCCAGCTCTACTGCTCTTTTGACCCAACTGAGCCCCAGAGGCTGAACAGCTTAGTCAATTGTTTGCTAGAAATCAAACAATGAGTGAAAACACTTTACAGCTAAATGTGGACAAAACTGAAACTCTGGTGATTTCTCCTGATGATAAGATCCCAGGGTTGAGTCAGTACTTGGGTGACTTAGGTCAGTCTGTCAAACTGAGCCTGAGAAACCTGGGTGTTGTATTTGATAAAGACATGTCTCTTGTTCGACACTGTAGAAAACTGACCAGAAACTGTTTCCTTTAACTGATAAAAATTTCTAAACTTAGGAAAATGTTGTCGGAACATGATCTGGATCTTATAATCCATGCGTTTGTTTCTTCTCGTCTGGACTATTGTAACAGTTTGTTTTCATGTCTTAACAAGAAGGATCGTCTCGTCTGCAGTTGATTCAGAACTCTGCAGCCAGAATTCTGACCCACTCTAGTAGAAGAACTCACATTTCTCCGATCCTTAATACTCTTCAGTGGCTTCCAGTTTCTTTCAGGATAAATTTTAAAATTCTGGTTCTTACTTTCAGATCTATTCATGGTCAGGCTCCTCCTTACATCACTGATCTGATCCAGCCTTACACCCCAGCTCGGGCTCTGAGGTCTGTGGATCAGAATCTACTTATGGTTCCACGCACACGGCTCAGGACCAGAGGAGAGAAATCTTTTCAGGCTGTTGCTCCTAAGCTTTGGAACGATCTTCTCTCTCTTTGTTCTTGATGGATCTACTGACTCCTTCAAGAAACATCTTAAGACGTTTCTATTTGTTCAGGCTTTTCCTTGAATTTCTCGAACTCCTTTGTTGTTCTCAGTATTATCTTGATCTTTAAAGTATGTACTTTTTTGAGTATTGTTTTGATTGTCTAAGCGCTTTGTGACCCTGGTCTCGAAAAGCGCTATATAAATAAATATTACTTACTTACTTACTTTCATTGAACCTGCAGCTTGACTTTGATGGAACTGACGTCATGTTTGTGTGACTCTAGAGAAGAACCTGAAGCGATCAAACATTATGTTCGATATATTATTAAAAAAAACAAAGCTTATAATTCTATATCGTTTTTCTGAACTGCATAAAATGACTGTCGCACGTTTTGCTCTTTTTATTCTCGATTCATAAGAACTTTGCCGTGCGTTCACTGGAAGAGGCGGGAGCTCTGATTGGCTGATGCTCATGTCAATCAAATTGACAACCAATCGGCGCAATAACTATTTGATTGACCTGCACAGCAGCCAATCAGAGCTCTCTTCACTATTTTCTTACATCATTTTTATTAAATCACGTGATCTACTAGCAGCAGCTTGCACGGTGCCACAGCGTGTATGGACACATACACAAGCGCTGTGTGCTGTGATTGGCTGCGTAGCGTAAGTAAACCGTATCGTATCATTGGCTGGACACCTGTCACTCACTGAGGTGCAGATGTTCTTGTGCGCTGAGAATGTTCGATCGACACTTCACTCTGCCTCGGTGACCATCGTGAACGCGCTGTAGTATTTCCGACCTCATGTTTTGTGGAACTACTATTCTGTCCTTGTAAAGTAATAAACTCTGTGACACAGTAAGGTGATCACGATGTGAGAAATAAGGTTTCACACATACCGGTACATCAGCGTAATACCTCGGCCATCCATCTGTAATGAACTTTTGGACCGACTTCAACTCTGGGTCTAGTTGAGTCTGCTTTCTAATCAGTTCCAGCTTTCCAGGGGAAACTTTCTTGAACTGCTTCTCATACGCTTCCATCTCACTGGTCAGTTCTGATACTTCTTGTTTAACTTCTACCAGTGGATGTCGAGAGAGTGTATCTGCCACGACTAACAGTTTCTGGTACAAACTCTGCCACAGGATTGTATCTCATCCTGCGGATCAGCAGTCTCTGGCCCCTCATAGGCACACAGTCCAGATCTTTGCTGTTAATTGTGGTACAAGTGGTTTGTGGTCAGTCTGAAGTCTGAAAGAATCTAGACCGTACAGATATCTGCTCAACTTTCCACATGTCCACACTGCAGAAGGCACTCTTTCTCAATTTGAAGCGCTTCTCGGCATCAGTTAATGTTCTAGAACAATAAGCTACCGGTCTCAGCTGCCCATCATGTTCCTGCATTAAGACGCCTCCAAGCCCAGAGCTACTTGAATCAGCACCTATCACTGTGGTTTTGTTCACGTCCTAATAAGCTAACACAGGAGCTTCAACCTGTGCAGGGCCCCATGTCCATGTTCCATCAGTCTTTAACAAGTCATTCAGGGGTTTGGTAATATCAGACAGGTGAGGAAGATACCTGCCCAAATAATGAACCATCCCCAGAATCCTTCTGAGGTCCATTGTTTGGTTCAGCTGCATGATGGCTTGAACTTTCACATCATCTGGACGTATTCCGTTCTCATCAATGGAGTGTCCCAAGTCGTTAAGTTTCCGCTGTCGCAGTGAGACCTTCTCATTGTTCAGCTTCAGGCCTGCTCTCCTCAAGGTGTCAAGAGTGTTTTGAAGGATCTCCTCCTGTTGCTCCTCTGACTCCGAATAAACAAGAATGTCATCCATGTATACAGCGACTCCATCAAGGTCTTTCAGCAGTTCTGTCATCTCACGCTGGAAGATTTCTGGGGCACTTGTTGACTGCTCTGTTGAGGTTCTTCAAGTCAACACATATCCTCAGCTGTTCCTTGTTCTTCCTTACTACTGGTACCATTGGAGCGACCACTCTGTTGGTTCCTTGATTTCTGTTATTACTCCAGCATCAACCATACGTTTCAATTCCTCCTTCACTCTCTGAAGCATAGGTATTGACAATCTTCTTGCTGTTGTCAGACTGTATGGTTGGACATCATCTCTTTTATTGGAGTTACGTTCAATGTTCCATTTTCATTTGAACTTTGGATCTTTTCCTTCTGTCAAGTTTTCACCTCACGATCCGTTTCACTAACCATCGCTGTTGCTACATTTCTTCCGAGCAGATGACTTTCACTACCACAGAGGACGTGAACTTTGAACTTGTAATGTCTCTGTTTACTCCTAGTAGTCGCTGTGAAATAACCCAAACACTCAAGGCGACCTCCTGGGCTGTCCAGTGGTACTTGGACCTTCTTTAATGCAGGTTTTCCACTCATCAACTTGAATGTATTTTCTGATATAACAGTGGTATCAGCGTCAGTGTCAATTTTAAAGTTCATCAGAACGTCAAGAATTCTGAGTTTCACTTTCCAGGCGTCATTAGAGTCGTTTACTTCTGTGACCTCTGAGGAAATGATGGTCGTCTGTCCTCACATTGACCTCATTGACTGTGAACGACACACAGCAGCAAAATGTCGCATCTTTTTACATGTGTGGCTCTCAGAGTTTCTTGCAGGACATCATCTCTTAAATGAGCTTTTCCACATCTGTAGCACTTCTTTCTTCCTTTGGATGCATGTGCTTGATTTCCTCTTCGTCCATGTCTCTGCATCTGACCAGCATCCTTCTTAGTTCTCCACTTTGATACTTCATTCAGGTTAGTTCTTGTCTCTGCGTGAGCTCCTTGTTCATGTGACATTTAACTTGTTCTGATTGACGCACTAACTCGACCGCTTTGTCCGGAGTTAAGTCCGGGTTAACTGTAGCTTCTCTGACAGTTCCCTATCCAAGATGCCCACGACCAGTCTGTCAGGAATATTTTCATTTCTTTACTTCTTTAAAGGCACATGTGTCTGCGAGCTCGTGCAGGGCGCGGATGTATAAAGATATTTACATTTATATATTTATAATATAACATGTATCCTCCGTGCTCTCACTGGGCTGCTGTACACGCTGGTGAAAACGTGCTCGTTCGTGTATGACGTTAACTTTTGGCACAAAATAATCGTCCAGTTTGCCCAGCATGGTTTCATCGTCATCTTCATCTTCTTCTTGAACAAAGACGAACGTTTTAAACACTTGCTCGGACTCTTTTCCAAGCGAATAGAGCAGCTACACACCTGCACCTCTTCCTCCTCCTTGTTTAGCTTCGTTGCCACGCGGTAGCGCTGGAAGCGTTGTCTCCACTCCGGCCAAAGTTGCGGGCGAGAAAAGTCCACTTTCTGGTGGGAAGAATTTCTCCATGATCCTTCAACTTCTGACACCATGTAGTGATATGTCGTCACAAATAAACAAGCGTGGAATATCCGTGTAGGAGCTTGATTAGGATTCCGACTCTCAGTTTGAGCCCTACCACTCGGCCCTAACACTACGTTTGCGCGTGAGTTGTAGTGGATTCCCGATTCTACTTTCCACGTAGAGGTAGTGTTCAACGTAGTGCCAGGTCTCCCTACTAGAGGTAGTGATGTCGGAGGGAACAATGACGAGGAATTCAGAACACAAATGTGAGTATTCTCGCTTTAAAACTAGTGTGTCTTCATAAATGTGAAAGCATTGTTTTTGCTGATAGTCCATGTTGATGAAATATAAACACACGGTGAAGATGCTACCGTTAGCTTGTTTGTTCGTAAACTCTTGAGTATGCATTATTTTGACGATATTTCATGCTAATAAACTTTTAAGTTGTTAACTTTTAACAGTGAAGACGTTGTAGTAGTGTAATAGTGTATTTCATGTGAAAAATATTATGTCTTGCATATAAAAACGATGTTTAATTTGACGGTAATTAAGCATTATTTTCAACGATATTTCATGTTAATAAACTTTTAAGAGTAACAGTGAAGATGCTATTGTTTGTATATTTAATTAGAAAAGTATTATTTCTTGCATATAAAAAACTATGTTTAATTCGACCCTAATTAAGCATTATTATCAATGATATTTCATGTTAATACACTTTTAAGAGAAACAGTGAAGATGCCATTTGTGTATTTCATTAAAGCATTATTTTAAAGCAGTATTTTATGTAAATCATGTGTATTTGTGAAGAC